>NC_080539.1:49061452-49273952 GCF_028640845.1 Ahaetulla prasina
GTTGTGGAGACTTTATAGTTTTTGTTTTCTTTTGATAATTTTTATGTTGACTGTAAAAAAACTAAACCCCACACAGACATATGCTGTTTCTCACCCAAATTCATCAAGGAGTTGGTTGACTTCGAAGTACAACAAACAAAACATTGAGTTATGATTTAAATGGTCAGTTTATTTTGAATCAGTATTATTTCCCTCCACCCTTTTTTTTTTACTCAGACCTATCAGTGCTAAGTGATGGAGAAAAGAAATTTAATTGTGCAGTTCATTACTTCAAAGACTTGTAGATCTCTACTGAATCTTTATGTTGTTATGCTCACATTTTAAAATTACTTAGCTTGTGAATGAATAGACTATAACTTGCTCATACTAAACTCTCTGATTTAAGCAAATAAATGGGTTTTATTGAAATGTACAGTATTTATGTAATTCAGTGGGTATTAGTTCATCTAGACAAATGGAAAATAAAATAAAAAAATAAAATTTAAAAGCATAAAATGAAATTAAGGCACTTTAAGTTAAGTAGCCTGAAATGATATAGTTGATGTTAAAAATTACTCCCTCTTTTCCTGGAAGATCATACCATAAGCGAGGCAACAGAATGAATAGGATCCACTCTCCAGTGGCCATCTTCTTGCACAGGCTAGCAAAGGCATGCTGTGGGAGGAGAGTGGCCAGGTGGATACAGGTGTTCGACTCTGCTAATATTCTGTACCAAAGAAACATGTGACTAGTGAGTTATACTTGAAGAAAGGCAGCTTTAATATTCAGTTTGATCTTTTGCATTTTCAATGAATTTGGAAGCAAACAGATCCTATTTTAGGGAAGCTATTCTCAAAAGGTTCTTTAACTTAGATTATAGGAAATAGTCATCCATATTATTCTTTAATAATCCTAGATTCTTGATTTTTAAAATTAATTTTGACTTGGCCTTCTTTGTTTTCATTTTCAGATCCCGAGTAGATTTACCTTGTTCTCCTTCCCGGCTCGTATGCTCTTCTCAGCCAGCACAGATGCTGTCTATTGAGACTGGTCAGGTAGACCGACAGGCAAGTGGCAGGATGGATGTATCTGCTTCTGTGGAGCATGAAGCTCTCAGTAATGCTTTCCGATCAGTGCCCCTGGCCGAGGAGGAGGACTTTGACAGCAAAGAGTGGGTTATAATTGATAAAGAGACAGAACTGAAGGACTTCCATCCTGGTGCTGAACCAAGCACATCTGGGACCACAGATGAGGAACCTGAGGAACTAAAGCCCATAGAAGAAGGGGACGAAAGGAGGCAATTGGGTGCAGAAGCAGCAGTCAGGCCCAAAATACATGATGGGCGAGTCCGAGGTATGCAGCCTGTGGCTGAGGAGGACAGTTCCCACAGAAATGAAATGCAGTGCCACACAGTTTCTGAGAGTAAACATGAGCAGCAACCAGGAAGCCCATCACAGTCCCCCTTATATTCAGCACCAGCTATCCGGCAGCGGAGACGAGAATCTGAGCCAATGGGTCCCGAGAGACAGGTAAGATATGCAAAAGAAATCAATCTCCTTCATATTGCCATTGTTTTTCATTTTTGTGATGTCTGTTTTATTTAGCAAAGTCATCACATCTGGGCATCATATCCAGATCGAGTGTATCTAAAGAATCGATATTAGTGTTATTACACCAGCATCAATAATGTTTTATAGCAAACTCCATTAGAAGTGAATCCATGTGAATTGTTTTTGATGCAAATTAGTCCTGAGGATCAGCAGGGTGGTGGGAAACCTATGACCCTGGAGATGTTGCTGAATCTTTTATTCCATTAGGTTGAACCAATATAGCCAATGATAAGGGATGCTGGAAGCTATAGTTCAGACTCAGATTGTCCACTTTTGCTATAGAATGAGGACAGTAGATTGGAACAATCAAATAAGACAACATCTGTGTATTAATTCTGAAATGTATATGTATTATTATGCATGGAATCCAGAGATAATTTGGACACTAACCTATTCTTTCCTAGACTGAGTTGGTTCAGAACAGGCAACAATTTTTCTCTATTATTTCTAATCCAGAGAAAATCTCCTATTCTGAATACAAATAGACCTTGGCCTATCGCCATCCAGTCAGCAATTTGTTTACAGCATTCTATAAACAGTCAGAATGCTGTTTACGACAAGTTCTCAGAGTTCCAGCCATCCCAGCAGCCCCATGGTCATATGATCATGATTGAAGTGCTTGGCAACCCATTTCTATTAATGACCAGTTGCTAAGCATTCCCCAATCACATGATTGCCATTTGCAATCTTCTATTCCAGCTTTATTTTATTTATTAAGAGCCGACGTGGCACAGTGGTTAGAGTGCAGAACTGTAGGCTACTTCAGCTGACTGCTAGCTGCAGTTCTGCAGTTCAGATCTCACCAGCTCAAGGTTGACTCAGCCTTCCATCCTTCTGAGGTGGGTAAAATGAGGACCCAGATTGTTGGGGGCAATATGCTGACTCTGTAAACCGCTTAGAGAGGGCTGTAAAAGCACTAAGAAGCGGTATGTAAGTCTAAATGCTATTGCTATTTGTTTATTATTAAATTTATATGCCACCCATCTCGCCATCCCAAGTGGCTCCCAGAAAGTCAGCGAGGAAGCTAGCAGAGAAGGTTGCAGATCTCTGGGTTAAGATTCCCCTACCTATGTATCCTTTCCCAGGCCGTTTGTGCTCTTGCTGGCCACTCATACTCTTATGCACCCACCCCAACCTGCGCCATACCTATCACTCATCTTATATACTGTCTTCAACCTGCACAGTACCTTAAGTGCATTTCCTTGCACTCTCTCTGACCCATGCTGTCCTCCTCACACACTCCCTTGCACCCTCCTTGACCCTCACCATGCCTTCCATGCACTCTTTCAACCATGCGCACTGTCCCTGACACATGCTTCACTGCTTGCATATCCTTTTGCACCCTTTTGCACCCTTTCTGACCTGTGCCACAGCTCTCACTTTCCCTCTGCATATCCTTGTGCTGTGTCCCTAACCACCATGCTACCTCTCGCACATTCCTATCACCGTCTCTGATCCATGCGATGCTTCTTACTCACTTTTGCACCCATGTGCTCCCTTCCTGACCTGTGTGGTGCTTCTCGTGCTTCTTCCCTGAGCTGTACAATGGCTGTTGTGCAATTTTAGGTACCATAAGTGTTGTCACTTAGGGATGCAATCGTGCTTTATGACCTCATCTCTTGGCCATGGAAAGTCAAGTCCCAGTTGCCATTGTATGTTGTTTGACTTGGTGTCTGGGGCGACGATGTAGCTAATCTTTTTCAAGCTAGGGCAAGATCTGGGTTGGCTTGCTATGCTTTTAGTCAAGACTTATTTTACTTCCTTTTGATGCTGCAATTCCTGTGAACTATTTCTTTGGGTAGTTAAGGAACATTATCTATATACTACTAAAACTCTTGTGTCTGCTTGATGCTTTGTAAACTTTCCTTGAGCAAAACGCTGCATCATAAGGCAAAACTTTACGAACAAAGGTATTTCAAACGGGCTAATGTACAAAATGCTGAACTTTTAAGGGAATGAATTTGGGGAAGATTTTGTGCCCCTTTGTGCCTGTTGCTGAGTGCCACAGTAACACTGCTGTGGTGGAGAGGAACCAGAAGGAAATGATAAGATTGCCAGGCTTCTTGTCACCTTCCCACTAACAAAGACTTTGCTGGTGGAAAGCGTGCATGGAGAAAGTTAATGGAGAAATGGTGCACCTTTTACTAGTCCCTCTGCACTTGCACTGTGCCAGTCATTTGTGGATTCACGTACTCTCCACATTTTGTACTCCCACATCTTGCAGGCACTTACTTACCTGCTGGGAAGGAAAGGAGGGAGGGAGGAGATACATTTCTGATGCTTGCTGCTAACTTCCTACAAGGAAGTTGGGAAGCTGACAGGAAATTAAGAAGTTGTCGCTGATTTTTTTAACCCATCAATGATCATTCTTGTTCTCTGTTTAAATAAGGAAATACGGGTCACATGTTGTCTAGTTCTTTATTAAAATAACCTATGCAGAACACCTTAAGAATGTCAGTATTGTAGAAAAGTTATCATTACATGTCAGAAAAATAACATCTTAAAAACTATTATACAGTACATGCCCCCCTAAAACAAGTTTAACCATTATACTTCTTCAGTAAACAATCTATTGTAATTTTGTATTTTTATTTGTTTTTTCTCAGTTATACATTTGTAGCTATTCTCCCAATACTTATTTATTCAACAGTTACAATATCCCATGTTCAAGGTACTGATGGACCTCTTTTGGAAAATATACCCCATAGTTCATATGTTTTGCTTAGATTCACAGTTGTTTTTAAATAATCAGAGAACTCTGAAAAATATGTAGCTGTCTTTAATATGCTATGGATTCACAAATCCATCTTTCACCATACATAAATGAGGGAGTGACAAATGATAGGAGAAAATACAGAAAAATAGAAATAGTGATTATAGATGGAAGTAAGACTAATATGAAAATTATAGTGATAGATGATAAGATAAATTGGTCTTAAAGGTAAAGGTTCCCCTCGCACATATGTGCTAGTCATTCCCGACTCTAGGGGGCGGTGCTCATCTCCATTTCAAAGCCGAAGAGCCAGCGCTGTCCGAAGATGTCTCCGTGGTCATATGGCCAGCATGACTAAACACCAAAGGCGCACGGAATGCTGTTACCTTCCCACCAAAGGTGGTCTCTATTTTTTTACTTGCATTTTTTACGTGCTTTCGAACTGCTAGGTTGGCAGAAGCTGGGACAAGTAACGGGAGCTCATCCCGTTATGCGGCATTAGGGATTTGAACCACTAAACTGCCGACCTTTCGATCGACAAGCTCAGCATCTTAGCCACTCAGCCACCGCATCCCTTTAATTAATTAAATTAAATTTAATTGGTCTTAAGTAAGCCTAATAATTCATGTAACAGTTTGCTAGTTTTTCTGTACTATTTACTTGATAATATTGGAACCAACTAAATATGGAAGAGCATGGCATAGCAAACAATTTGAGAGTCCTCTTAAATACTAATATCTTGCAATTTAAGCAGATCATTTTCTTACCATTGAGCAAATTTCTTAGTGCATCATAAAGAAAGATATTCAGTAAGGAGCCATGAGAGGAAAAGTATGGACTTATTATTTTCCAATATTTATATCAAACATTTAGTAAATTGCTTGATAGTCTCTTAAAATGGTTTCTTTCTGTGTATATTAGCCTAAATATATACTGCCTCTTCCATTAAGATGATGGAACTATAAAGAAATACAATCCATTCTGAAATCCATGTTAGGCAACTGGCATAATAGTACACCTTTAAAAAATTTTTTTTACAGGTTTTTGAATTTAATCCTTGGCTGCTCATTACTCTCTGTCTCTCTTATCTATATCTATCCATCTAATCTATGTCTGTCTGTCTGTCTGTCTGTCTGTCTGTCTCTCTCTCTCTCTCTCTCTCTATCTATCCTAATGAACAGCTAAAGATTAAATTCAAAAGCAACATCTCTCTCTCGGATAGTACCAGTTATTTAATAACTTATTCTAAATAGGAGCGGAAATAATCTGAAATATAAAATTTAGTTGTGGTAAAATATCCATTTTGATTGCTGAAATTCTTCGTAACCAAGACAAATATAATTACTTCTCTCTAGAAATATCTGTTATTATATGTTTATAGATTGGTAAATAATTGTTTTTGAATAAATTCTTGTTTTTTGTAAGAAAAGATTTGACTTTTTCAGCAGTAAACCAATTAGCTAATACACAAATTGCTTTTCATTCTCTGTCAAATTCCATATCAACCTCTGTGTTTTCATTAATTTGATAACTGGACACTAAATCACTTTGTTGCATAAGTTCTATCAGTGTTAAAAAAGAGATTCTAAGATGAACAATTGTTAGCAAAATACTCAGTTTGTGTTCTTCTGCAACTGATTTAATTTTTAGGATTATTGTTTCTTGATATACTCGGATTACCAGACTAATCAGTAAAGTATCAGTAAAGTACATTAGTTTGAAGCAACGCTCACAATAATTTTAGCTTTTTGTTCTTCATAGCAGGAGTCCCCAGTCCTCGGCCTGTTAGGAATCAGGCCACACAAGTGATGGGAGAGCGAGCAAAGCTTCATCTGCACATGTGCAGAATCAAGGTTGCATGCAACTCCCCCACCCCCCCGTCTGTGGAAGAATTGTCTTCCATGAAACTGTCTTTGGTGCCAGAAAAGTTGGGGTCTACTGCTTTATAGTACCCTGCATCCCATGTAAATAAATTAAAGTCACAGTGTACTTTTTGCAGATCTGTAACCAAAAAGATCATTTAAGAGGATCGAAGGCTTTTTCAGCATTAAGGAAAATAATAACTTATCTTTGGTCTTCTGGTTTATCTTGCCAGTAGCCTTCAAAATGTATCTGATATTTTCTCTCATATATATCTTCAGGACAAAGTCAGGGTCAGGATATATTATCTCAGTTAAAAAAAAACATTTATCCTCTTAACAGGAATTGCTAAAGAAGTTTAATACACATTCAATAATAAAATAAGTCTGTGGCTTTAAGGAGGAGCCAAATCCATTCCTACTTTATAAATCATAGCACTGAAAAGTCGGTTTCCAGGATGTGCCTGAGTCTTGTTTGTTACTTAAGGTAACAAACCTTTCATTTAAAAGTATAATCAGAATTTATTAAAAAAATCTTATAATATATTGCTGAAATGCCATAGGATCATGAAGTTTTATTCATTTTTAATTTTTTAATTGCTTAATTAAAATTCATTTAGTTTTGTCTTTAGTTATAGGTTGATTAAAAATCTTTTTTGTTGATCAGTACATTTTTTTGTAATATACTATTTAAATGTTCTTCAGTTTCTGCTGGGTCAGATTGCTGCTTTCTGTATAATATTGAAAAATAATGAAATGCTGACTAATGCCTTTCATTGTAGAGACATATTTGGTTCCATCTCAAAGTTATCCTTCTTTTATTCTGCTCCTCCTGCGATTGTAAAGCAATAATTTGTCTGCATTATTACGTTGTTCAGATTATCTCTCTGTGATAAGTTTCAACTTTTTATACATGTATTTTTAGTAAATCAGGCTGATTTTGTATAGTTTTTATCTTTTGCACTAAAATCTGAGCCTGAATTTAATTTGTGACTTGTTTCCAATTTTTTCAGATAATTCAATAGGATATCATTTTGCTTTTGCATAATTGTCGTAGTTAGTACAATAAATAAGACCGGCAGGGTTTATTTTCTTTTAACCCCTGAAATATCACCTTGGCCTTATTATTGGGGGTCTTATCCCTAAACCTCGGCCCCGGAGCGCCAACCGGCTGCTTTGCCAGTGCCACTCAGGCTGCTGCCTCCAGCAATTATGGCAGCTTTTTCGTTACTTCCCATGCAAACAACACGAGGTGAGGAGGTGAGGCGGGGGGGGCAAAGGGGGGGAACATACCCCACACGCCCCTGCCATCCACGTAGAATGGCCTCGTGGAAGCCACTCCCGCAAACCCTAGCTCACGTGCCCTTCTCTTAGTGGCAAGCCGGATGTATCACTGCCACTCTGGAGAAGAAGAGAGAGAGAAGGCATTGCGAGAAAGCCCATTTTTGACGTTCTTCTCCTCCTGGATGGTGGCAATGCGTTCTGCTTCCCAAATCTGGCTTGTTGATCTTGGCCGGCGAGGGGGTGTAGCAGGTCAGGAGGAGTGGGGCGGCAGAGAAGCGAGACACATGGAACGAGATGGGACTCCCCTTACCGTCCCCTCGCCCGGCATGGCAAGAGCTGGAAGTCAGGTAAGACACGGCAGAGAAGACAGGCAGAGAGACAGACAGGGAGAGAAGCAATAGGAGTGAATATCCTCCGGTCCGCTTTTATTTGGTAATGGCGTGCTGACCATTTAGCCAGATCTCAACTTCACATCCTTTGGAGATTTGGGAGGTGACTATTTTTCCTCCTCGCTTTTCTCTCTCCTCCCAACTTCATTCTTTAACCGGGAGGGGAGGGCGTGGGATGAAGCTTTTCTTGCTTCAGCTGCACAAGTGGCCTTAAAGCGCTGTCCACCCCCCTCAGCCCCAAACCCGACAGCAGAATGAAGCCTCCCCCCAGCCTTCAATGTCCAGGCTGCGCAAACTGAAACCAAGAGATACAAAGAAGCAGACTGGAAAGGTCTGGCTGCAACTCACGGCATGGTCTTCCATCCCAGCTTTTTTCACTAATGGAAAACCAATCCAACTTTCTGGATTTACCCCCCTCCAGATCTGACTTGGTTGCAGTGTCCACTTAGGCAAATTTGTCATTGGACATGGTTTTGCAGAAGAAGGCTGGACGAGGAGATACAGGATTGCAAAGGGAGACTCGGACCGCTTTTCTAAACTTGGATTAAAGTCGAAGTTGGTGCACTCTCCACCTAGCAACTTCAAACTCCTGCTGCCTTCCTTACATTCAAATAGTCGCTTTCAAATGTGGCCGGCCCTTTCCAATCTACTTCTTTGTATCTCTTGGGTTCAGTTCGTGCGAGATCATTCCGCATGGATGGCAGGGGTGTGTGGGGCTCATAGAGCATGTTCCCTCTCCCTTCCCTCCTCTCTGGCTTCGCCTCCTCACGTCATGTTATTTGTGCAGCAACTGCACATGCAACTAAGTATTTTGGAGGGCTTATTTTTTTGGGGGGGGGCTTATTTTAGCGCATGTCCTCAAAAGCCCAATTGGGCTTATTATTCCGACATGTCCTAGTTTTGGGGAAACACGGTATGTGAGAGATGAACTGCCCTCTCATAAATGATCTATTAGCTTCCCATTCTGTAGTTAAAGAAGTTTCAGAAATTAAATTCAGTTCCAATGTGTTTGTGTCTTCACATTTAAATAAAGATGGCTCATCCACTGTGAAGAAATTGTACAGTTAATCCTTGAGTTAAAACTGTAATGGAGCCTGCCCATCACAGTCATAACTTATGAGGACTGTAAAGCTGGCTGATCACATGACCAATCCAATTTTATGACCTTTTTTGTGGTGATTATTAAATGAATGCAACAGTAGTTAAGTGAATCAATCATTTATTATGGACATGATTTTGCCCAAAACTGGAAGTAGATGCCAGTTTTCAGCAAAACTATCATAAAATGTGCTCTGGTGATCATGGGATGCTGCAAAGGACGATAAATGCAGCTTGGTTGCCAAGTGCCAGAAGTGCAGTCATGTGACTGCTGGGAGGGGGCAACTATTGAAATTTCAAATCTAAGTAATCTCCAGGTAGTCATCCCCTTTCCTTGTTGACTTCCTTTTCTTTTCTTTTTTTTAAATAAAAATATCTGTCACATTTTCCAAATATATCTTATTTTCTACTACCATAGTCCATGGTATTTTGATAAATTGTCTTAATAAAACCTCAACTGATTTAAAATTCTACTCAAAAAGGAAGCCACGTGAGGAGATTTCCCTAGTACAGAAGAACATTTGGAAAATATTAACTTTATTTTTAATGTAATTAATATACAAGGACTAGTAACTTGGGTTTTGTATATCATATTGCATTGCAATACATTCTACTGATGCTTCCTGCTCACCTTTGGCAAGGGAGCCCAGAGGAAATGGCCTATTAAAAGGTGGGCTATAGCAGAAGAATATGGTAGCATTCAGTAATATTCATATAACCTCATGATAAATGCCATGCTATGAGACGTTCAAATTTGTACCAATAAACCCATTGACTTTCTTTTGCCCTTAAAGTACACTTCAGGAGATGTTAAAACAAATGGTTTTGTCAGGGAAGGATGAATGTATTTGTTTACTGGTATTTTATTGCAACATTTTTTATGACATTAAGTTTAAATCCATAATTTGCTTCCTGCAATAGTAAAATAATGAGTGAGAGCTGAAGCAACATTTGTGACTTTGACAGCAATCTTCTCCTAAGCCCTTCAAATAATGAGAACTAACTGGCACAAAACATTTTATTCTATTTTATTTTGGTGATTAAAGCCAAATTTTTCACAAAGTACTATATTTCTAAGTACTTTGAAATTACTATATTTCAACGCTTTGTTGAAATGTTCAATTCCTTCACCCACAATGCTTAACTAGATACGAGAAGGTCTGTCTTTCTTTGGTACAGAATTGGTGTATAATACAACTCATAATAATTTAATTATTGCAATGCAATAATTGTCTATATTGCATAAATAACATAAATTATATAATTTACAGCAATTGCATTATGATGAAAATGCAAAACACAAGATTCACATCATTTGCTTGATGAATCACAAGTACACTTGATCTCCTTGCCCCATTGTATGTATATCTCTATCCTTTGCTCTCCTTTCTCTTTCCCAATTTAAGGAAGGGAACTCAGTACTATTGTTTGCGTATACTGCTCTAAATAACTTACAAATTCTCTTTACACCCTTTTATTCTATAAACACTTAAATAATAAGGTAAATATCTTGGGTAATACAGTTATTTGATGCAGCTGCATACTATCTGAATCCCTTTGGTAATGGTATTCATCAGGTGTACAGCATGAGCAAGCAACAAATGAAAATTTGTTATTAGCAATTTGTGCAAGTCTTACACTCTGCAATTTTTGCAAGTCTTACACTCTGACCCTGATAATACTTAACTGAGAAGTAAATCTCTCTGTTAATCTTTGAAAATAACGAGAAACCAAAATTCACACAGACAGTTTTTGGTTTATGTTTTCAACTTGCACTGAGAGTTAGAAGACTGTAGTGTTTGCTCACAAGATAAATTAGGAACTCTGGCTTTTTCTTTCTTTTTTTGCTAAATAGTCATTATTCTATAGTAAAATTCAGTTGAATTTAAAAAAATCAATCTGTTTAAAATTAGGAAGATTTGATGCCTGATTATGGTGCATAAATATCAATATCTTCAATTTATAATGAGGTATTTCTGATATTTAACAAAAGATTCTGCCATATAATATGTTCTGTGTTTTTTCTGACTATAGTACTTTTTGCTTAATTTGTAGGATTATGACAAATTTCTAATTTCTAAAGAAACATACGATCTGATTTACCTTAGTCTGCATAAGTTTTTCTTGGATAGACCTATGCCTAAAAGTGAAACAAAAATATCTAATGTCCAGTGATCTGAAGGTAGCCAATATCATTATTTTGTTTGTATACTACTGAATATTTTAACTTAAGCTATAAGAAGAAAAGAAAGGCAAAAACCTGGATCTTTTATTTTTTCAATGTAACAAAATTTCTCATTTGGAGCATTAGGAACTTGAAACAGCTTTTTTCAAATTTAAAACAGCTGTTTTGAGGTTGAAATTGACTGTTTTATTCATTTTGGGAATTTTTCTGTTTCAATTTGAAAACAGTTTGTTTATTTATTTGTAAATTTAATAACTTCTTCATAACTTTAATAACTTTTCTCCAGGAGCTTTTAATTTCATAATAACCATTTCCCCCACACACAACACCAGTCCTATGAGATTGGTTGTATTGAGAAGGAGAGAATGACTGAGCCAAAGTCATTCAATGAATTTACATGGTTAGGGTGGACATCCTTTTTCTGTTTTTAATTGTAGCATGAGATCTGAATGTGTGAAAAGTTTTAAATATTGATTTGAATTTTGAAACTGTTTTATACCTAGAAGCTGAACTATAGTTTAACAAGACTAAAGCTGTAGTACAATTCTTCATTTACCTGAGAAGGAAGGAGAACAGGGCCAGTCAGGAGAAGCCAAGGAGAAGCCAAAATCTCAGTGTCCATACAGAAGAACTTCACTGAGTAGAAAGGTGTTGATGATTTAGATTTATACATTAAATTTTATACCTTGTGATAAAAAGGATACTTCTAGGAATAATTTTTCATTGCTGGCACAATAACCTTAGTTCAGTTAGCTTAAGTAGGCTATTAATAAGCTTAAAAATGACAACTTGTTAGAGATTGACAAGTGTTCACAGGAGTATTCTCCATATTCTTTGAATGTTTTATATCCTAATTAAATAAATATATGATTTAGCTAATTTATCAAAGTATGATTATTATAGCTATATAATTATACCAGCAGTAAATCATATGAACCAAATCAACTGATTATACTAAAACATCAGTCTTTTGGTTCAACCAACCTAATCCTAACCCTATCAGCTATTTCCAACTTGAAATACAAGTGTCTTCTGGAGAGGCCAACTTTCCCTATATTGCAGCTTTGAGAAGAATGCAGTACTGCAGACTATTTCTGCTGACTGCTGACTGCCTGCAGTTTGGCAGTTCAAGTCTCATCAGCTCAAGGTTGACTCAGCCTTCCATTCTTCTGAGGTCAGTAAAATGAGGACCCAGATTGTTGGGGGCAATATGCTGACTCTGTAAACAGCTAAGAGAGGGCTGTAAAGCACTGTGAAGTGATAAATACGTCTAAGTGCTATTACTATTGCTATTGCTATTGTATTCCGAAGCTGTCTCAGGCCCTGAGAATAGAATAGAATAGAATAGAACACAACAGAACAGAACAGAACAGAACACAACAGAACAGAACAGAATAGAATAGAATAGAATTCTTTATTGGCCAAGTGTGATTGGACACACAAGGAATTTGTCTTGGTGCATACACTCTCGGTGTACATAAAAGAAAAGATACATTCATGAAGAATGTATGGGTGGAAACTGATCAAGGAAAGAAGCAACTTAGAACTAAGGAGAAATTTCCTGACAGTTAGAACAATTAATAAGTGGAACGACTTGCCTGCAGAAGTTGTGAATGCTCCAACACTGGAAATTTTAAAGAAAATGTTGGATAACCATCTGTCTGAGATGGTGTAGGGTTTCCTGTCTGGGCAGGGGGTTGGACTAGAAGGCCTTCAAGGTCCCTTCCAACTCTGTTGTTGTTATTATTGTTAAGAATCATAAGGTACAACACAAGAGTGACTGGAAATTCAAGGGACACACTTTCCCCCTATTTCAACTGTTTCTTTTCTTACATGTTAGGACACATACAATTACTGTTAACTCCTTTCACCTGCTATACAGTCACAGAAGCATGCAACAGGAATGGTATTTTTCCTAACAGTCTTGAAACAGTTTAAACACATTAGGAGACCCATTAGGAGCAAGGATTCCTAACAGGTCTTGTGCCAAAAATGTAGCATGCTGAAAAAGAGAGTAGCCTTATATTTTTTTGTTAGTTTGGAATAAGAAAGATGAACACTGAAAAGGAAGAAGAGAAAGGATGGATGTGGGAAGACTATCTCCAGTTTCTCCATGAATACATTTATAGTTATAGTAACCCTGGGCCAAGGTATGAGGTTCAATTTCTGAATTCTCTTTACCATTTAGAGGCTTTTTGAACTGTTTGGTTGAAACTATCTACCTATAACTGTGATTGCTTCTCTACTCTGTTTTCAATCTAACTATATGCAAAACTTTACCATTTTTATAGGGTTTACTTTCTTTTCCCCGATCAGTTTTAACTTTTAAGTGTTAGGATTCTAACATCGAACCTCTTATAGTTAATATGCAAAAGCACATGATGATTAGAATTGGACACAATACTTAAGGTACAGAACCTGACCAGAGTAGAATAAAAATATTGCTTTCTCTGTTTGGAAGTTGTTTTAAATAGAACCTGAAAATTACACACCTGATTGATTCTGGCTAATGGTTGTGTCTGATTAATATTTAGATAAGAGACCACCATGAAATTTCAGGGAATTTCAGGATAAAGCAGTAGGTGAGCCCTTGTGTGTTGTTGCCAAAAAAGCCTCAGAACTCGTGAGTCAAGCTCGATTCAAAGGAAGCATAGCTTTTAACATTTATATTTACTCTTTTTGCAGCAATTTCATTCCGTGATTCATATTCTGCTCTAATGATTCATATTGTTAAACTAAGTTCGCCAAGCTTATAGTTGTGCATTTGATTTCATTTTTCTAAATATAAGAAATTGTGTTTGTACATGGCTTTTCTAATTTTCTAGGCTATTAAAAATCATTCTGAATTTTCTTTGTCTTCTAGATCTTAATTAGAGAGGTAATTTGATGTAGGGGTTAAGGAACCAGACTAAAAATAGGGAGTTCTAGTCTCATCATAGGAACAAATCCAGTTGAGTAATGTTGGGCCAGTAGCTACTTCTATTAAGCCCTTGGAAGAAGGCATGCCAAGCCACTTGGGAAATCTTGCCAAGAAAAATTCAGAGACTAGTCCAGAGAGTTACCAGGAGTCAACATTGACTCGAAGCCCCCTCCCCCCCATGTTAATTATTCCATCTAATCTTGTGACATCTGCAGTTTAGTAAGATTTTCCTTCCAAGTCATTAGGAAAAAATATTGAGGGTGAGCCCAGTACCAAACCTAGTTCAATCATTCAATCATTTCAATCATTTTCTCTAATTTTGAAGTCATTAAGCAGTCTTTGGAGGTAGTTCACCAGTATATTGAGCTAATGATTAAAAAAAATGCCCTACAAAACTTTATTTCTCATATAAATAGCAATTGTTAATTGATTCTGCAAGTTTATTCATCTTTTGAAGTTCCTAGATCTAGTTCAACTAGATGCAGAGAACTATACTTATTCAAATCTTTTAGGTTTTCTTGATCCATTTTTCTATCAGCTTCAAACCTGAGATGCTGCCTATTCTGCAGATATGAAAAAAATATCAACAGACCTGGATTTTTTAATCATGTGATTATCTTCTGTGCCATTATCATTCTGGAATCCATATTAGATGCTAGAATCTTGGATATGCGAAAGAACATGGCAAAATCCAGTAAAGCATGCATCAGTCATTGCCACAATACTTAAACAAATCATTTCGGGCTTTGGCTCTAAACTCATTGTTTTATAGTACTTAGATAAAGTGCAATATTTGGTAACTTTTAGGAAAGTAATATATTTTTATATCTATTTTGCATAGATTTCTTCTATTCTTTTAAAATTCAAAAAGTTTTGAAATGAAGAATATTCATGTTAAAAATAATCTTAAATGTATTGTGGGACATGCTCCTGGCTTCTGTTAAGAATTTTAATATTTATCAATATGGCATGAGACAGTGTTTTCATGCTTGTCTTAATTTAACAGTGCATTGCTTAATTATCCTATGTGGGCGTTTTATATCAAGATTCATTTATCTGCTTTTAATTTTAAAAAATGTTTGTGAATCCTGAAATAAAAAGTGCTCTGATCTTTAATAACATTTAATTATTGCTTTTTCCTAATGATGTCTACATTTATATTAATCTATAATATGACTATTATAAAATACATCAAACCTGCCATACCAATATATTCTGTGGCTTGCTTGTTAGCAGAAATACATTATTTAATACCTGAATAGTGGCATCACTATATAAATCCTAGAATACATCATTGTAAGATTTTTTATAAACGATCTAGGGTAGGTCCAGGACACACCAATTAACACAACAGAAGACTTCTAACATTGAAGGAATTACGCATATTTGATTTATGTTAAATAATAAAGGAAAAAAGGGATGGGATGAACTGCCAGTAAAAGCATATAATAATCATGCAAGCTTCAGCTTTCCCTTGTCTAAGCCAAGGCAATTTTAAAAAAATCAAAAGCTCAATTTTTAGGCTCATCAAAGGCTACTTTTAGGAATAGCACATCATTGTACTTGCACAGAAGTTGATAAAGAAGGTCAACTGGGTGATTCATAAGTGAAGATTGGAATACCTTTTCTTTCGGAAGACAGTTGGATCTAATCAGGTTATGGGGGAATTTGAAGAAGAAAAGCATATGAGAGTAGCTGGGATAAAAGAGAGGAAAAGAGAGGACATATACACCACATTATTCTGAAGGAATAAAACACAGGCATTTTACATCTGATCTCTGTATTTGCTATAGTTTTCCTCTACTAGCTCAATTAAAAATGGATTTTTTCTATACTTCATTCTGAGAAATACTTAATATAATGATTTTATGCTAATTTACTTTAAGTAATGCAGTGCCGTAGTATTTCTTTCTCTTTTATTATTACATTAATGTTCAGTTTAACTTCAGATTAATCTATTGAGATAGTACAAAGGCCTGTTGTAACTTCTGCAGAGAGATTGAAAGGAATTTGTGTGAAACTTATAAATAGTACAGCTTCTGTGTTCAGTATTTGAGAAGAGCAGAATATATTGGAAATCTAAGTTGCCTAACAAACTAGAAATAAATATTGCCAGCTTCCTTTTAGTTTAGTATCAATTCTTTTCACATTATTTGAAGGTCTGTTTTTATTCTTCCTATGATGCAAATAAAATTTGCAGGAGGAATTATATTCTTGCGTGATAGAGACCCCAGCTATTCATGCTGTGCCTATTATTGTAACTTTCTAGAGTTTACAGTTATATAATTTGCATCTCTATTTAGTTGCCAATCAAGGTATTGTAGGTGGCTTCCCTACAGCAAGATAAGCTTGAGGTAGCCTAAACTAAACCTTCCTATTATAATATACCATTGTGTTATTGTTTTTTTAAAAAAGCTCCTTACTTTAAAATGTGACTTTTAATTTTAAGAATATAGAAAATATGAATATAGAATATAGAAAAAATATAGACTTCTATCCAAGCAACTGTTTTTTTCCGCTTGGAAGAGGGTGTGGAGGGATTAATAGAGAAGTGAGGAAGCAAACAAAATTAATTTCAGAGCTGTTATCCTCATTATTTGATTATTTGATTCAAAAACCATTATTTGATTATTTATTATTTGATTCAAAAACCCTGTAATAGAGAAAGTATAGAACTGCCTCACTTCTGTGAAAGTGCAGTGGTAAGGCCTAGGTGTACCTCTAACTTCTAAAGGGCCCCTTCATGTAACAGTAGGAGATTAGCCTAGAAGTGGGTGAACATGCAGGCTATGTTAAGTCCCTGTAAAGCAGAAGTGTTTGCCATCCGCCAGTGAAGATTTCTGCAGCATGCACAGCACAAACCAGGAGCGAGTCAAGTCTTTGCCTGACACCTTTTCCTCCACTCTTCTTGGTCTTTTGCAGTTGGAGGAGGACAGGCATTCTCAACACTCTCTCCCGAGGTACAGCCCCCTAAGAAGACTGGCGTCCTCCGTTTTCTCCTCCTCAACCCTGGAGACAGAACAGTACCCTCACCTTGGCGGCACTTTCATACAGCGCAGCCGTTCGGCGGAGAGCAGCCCCGTGCGCATGCCCCACCGCAGGCACATGCCCCTCACAGCAGGAAACCACAGACTTATGCCTTCTGTCCTCCGCATTTCCAGATCCCAGCTCCAGCAGGTGTGGGCCCGCTTCACACACAAAACATAGCCTGTACTGGGGAAAGCAGCAGCCTTTGTAATGCAATAATAAAGCCCACCTGCCCCATTTGTCACCATTTAATGCAATATTGAATCCCAGTCGACTTTTGGCCTAGAAGGTATTGTAAATGTCTAAATCCCCTGCCAAGAAAAGGACTCAGAACACTTGCCTCTCTCTAATTCTCCACTACATGGTTCAGAGGCTCATCATGATTCAAGAGTACAGCTAGAATTGCATATAGCTTATTAAATGCTAGTCACCATACAATACTGCAAGGGGATGGTGTGGAACAGTGGGGCAGCAAGTATGAGGCTTTAACAGTGACTACAAATTAAGATACAGCAGTAAGGCTTGAGCAAAGAGACAACACAGACATGAGAGAGCTATCTTTACACTAAGATAAAATCACTGCAGAGTTTTGCATTGATCTGTGCTGAAGTTGAGGCCTTCTTTTCACATTATATTATCTTGTTAATTTAAGTAAACATGCATGAGAAATTGGAGTCAGCTGGTAAGAAGGATTCACAGATGCATATTTTAAAAATTACAATGTCAAAAATCACTGTCTTTTTACTACAGTTTCTGTACCACAGTCAAAATTGCACATCTCGCTTCCCTTTGAGTTTGCCTTTACTTTACAACTCATACTGCATAGCTTTAGCTGCATTTTTATATCCCCAGCTCAGCCTTTCAGGCATGAGGATATAATAGACATGATCCATGTTTTTATCTTGATCCATACAGTGAATGCTATGAAGGTATTTAATCTTTAGGAACCGTTTGCCTGCCAGTTTCCTGGCCTGGCTTAGTGCATTCTTAATATTAGAATTATTGTGCTAGTGTATTAAGAAGAAACTAGCTGATTTATGAAGAGATTAATTATATTTAATTAGAAGGTCCCCCCCCCTTTTTTTTTTAATACTTATTTCATTAGTCAGTTTTTAGGACAATGTAAAAAAAGAATTTATTAGAAAACCACCTGCTTTTAATTAGATAAAATTCTTTGAATTGTGGTCCTTCAGTATCCATTAGTCAGAACCTGGGTTAAAATACGTATTTGAAGTATTCAAGCATGTCATTGCTTTTAACTGAAACAGACTTTCAGTTAAGCAGAAGAGAGACTAATTGTAAAACAATAATAAAAATGAAAGAAATTGATTGAGTAATGTACCATTTTGAAATTTCTGTTATGGAACGGGAATTATAGGTATTTGCATTATGAATTCAATATAACTAAAACTTTTCCGTATAAATTTGGAACTTCAGTTTATCAGAAACTTGAAGTAGACTCCCAAATCAGAATTGACTTAAACTTTTTACTTCATACCGAGTTTTTTTTAAATAGTCTGTTTGTTTTTTTCAGATATAGCATAAAACTTCAATTATATTTTCCAAAGTTTCCTGTACTTAGGAGGGGTAGAATTGTCTAAGCACAAGCTGGCATGCTTCCCCCATTAAGTTATGTTTATTGTCACATTTCATAGTTATTGCTCTTAGCTGTTGGCAGTTTTGTAGGTCTATTGTAGATCTCTCATATTTGCTATATTAGTAAGAATAGAATGGCTAAGGCTGGATGTAGGAAATGTCCTATTTTACAGATAACAGTCCTGCATTTGAAGACATCCTCTGTAAAAAGAGCTATCTCCAAATTTAATGTAAACAAATGTAACCCAAAGAAGGGATAGCCCAAGGTGTTGAAATTTCGCATTAGCACCTGCCCAAAAGACTGTGCAGGCACAAGTCTCTTTTCAGTCTTCCCTAATATGTTGAGATTATGTAGTTACTTTTAAATTATAACAATGATTTCTACATTTGTACAGGTGCATACAATACACATAAGCACATGTAAAGTTCATGTAAATTTGTGTTCTTTTTTGTCTCTTTGTTAGTAATATCTAACTGATAGCTCAGGTGTCAACAACAGTCAAAGAAAGCTTTGCTTCCCATGTAATGCTTTTCCTTCATAGTATGTCTTAATAGATAACAGTCACAATCTTGTGATTTAGTGGAATGGAAACTAAATAGTACAAATTTTTAGAGGGAAAAGTTAGTTACATTATATTTAATCCAAAGATTATGTAATTTGGGGGGTTTATATCTTCAATCCAAAGGCAATGTGCATGCTTAAACACAGATCTATCTTGGCATCAACTGGAAAGGATTATGTTTAAAATGGCATCCTAACAAAACTTTTTTGGTACCTGGCTTGCTTTAGAAGTGAATGAAGTCTAAAATGGTGCATTTTGGTGCAGGTTGTCATTTTCCTTTCACCTCTCAAAAAAGCATACTCAGCAAAAAATCCTGGGAGATGTAGAGCAAAACAAAAAGCACAAAAGTGGCCCATAAAATGCCCTGCTCTAATGGTTGCACAGGTCCTATTTATGACCTTGTCCAGGACAGGTGGGTAGCCTGCAAATACAACAATAGAAAGCTTATTAGTGCAAATCAACTTTATTATTGAAAGCAAAAATAATGTGCTTTTTGATAAATATATCAGTATAAATGATCAGTGTCTAGAATTTAGAGAGAGAGGATAAAATTACAGTTAACCTGTGGAATGAATGACCTGTGGTTTGAAAGATGATCGAAAAGAGGCAGTTTCCTACATAACACTTATTTGGCCACGTGGTCGGAGGCCAACATAATTCTGATATATGTTTAAGAGTCCTTCTAGACACAAAGAATAATTCAGATACACTAGGTCTAACCAAAAAATGTGTATTTCTTTTGAACTTGATTATTTACAATGCCCTTATTAAAAAGAAGCCTCCAAGACGAAAACTTTCAAACCCAAATAAAGAATTTGCTAATTCTCCTAATTAATTAGTCAATCTTATATACCAATCCAGCTTTAACCCACTTTGAATAGTTTGTATATTTCTTATCGGACTGCTTTTTAAATGAAAACCATAACACAAGCCCACTGTATAATGTATGAAATAAGAGCTTCAAAATACAGACATGTGAGAATATCTAATATTTTCAGACTTGCTGTTTTCCAAGCAAAGAACTTTTAAGATTTGTTTGTATGTTAAATTTTTGGCTGCCCATCTTACCACTGGGTAACTCTGGGCAGCTTACCATATTAAAAAGATAAAACTATACAAAACATAGATACAATATGAATAATATACTAAAATATACAAATATAAATACTCAACCATAACTAAAAGATGGTGAGGGAGGAAGTAGGAAGAGTTGGGGGGTGGAGATAGGATCTCTTATTATTAAAAAGCCAACTCTCTTATTAAAAAGCCAACACAGTTCTGAGCTGCATAAACAGAGGGATAGAATCAAGATCACGTGAAGTGTTAATACCACTTTATAATGCCTTGGTAAGGCCACACTTGGAATATTGCATTCAGTTTTGGTCATCACGATGTAAAAAAGATATTGAGACTCTAGAAAGAGTGCAGAGAAGAGCAACAAAGATGATTAGGGGACTAGAGGTTAAAACACATGAAGAATGGTTGCAAGAACTCGGTATGCCTAGTTTAATGAAAAGAAGGACTAGGGGAGACATGATAGCAGTGTTCCAATATCTCAGGGGTTGCCACAAAGAGGGAGTCAAACTATTCTCCAAAGCACCTGAGGGTAGAACAAGAAGCAATGGGTGGAAATTAATCAAGGAGAGATGCAACTTAGAACTAAGGAGAAATTTCCTGATAGTTAGAACAATTAATCAGTGGAACAACTTGCCTGCAGAAGTTGTAAATGCTCCAACACTGGAAGTTTTTAAGAAAATGTTGGATAATCATTTGTCTGAAATGGTGTAGGGTTTCCTGCCTGGGCAAGGGGTTGGACTAGAAGACCTCCAAGGTCCCTTCCAACTCTGTTGTTGTTGTTATTATTATTAATAATAATAATAATCATCATCATCATCTATCAACCAGCCCCAATGTGAAGCCATTTCCCAAATTGTGGGCCTGAGCCAACTGGCAGGGCCAAGTCTTTTAGCTCTTGGAGAAGGTCAGGAGGGTTGGAGCCAGCCTCCTTCTGGGGGGCAAGATGTTCCAAAGGGCATGATCAATAGCAGAGAAGTAATGTTTAAGTAATCTGAACCTATGCCATGAAGAGCTTTAAAGGTGATTACCAACACCATAAATTGCACCTGGAAGCAAACTAGCAGCCAGTGCAGCTCACAGAGCAGTGGTGTTACATGGGCCTCTCTTGGGGTGTGGAAAAAACACCCACACCACAAAAGCTGCCAACACCCCTGCACTTGCACCAGCTGTAGCTTCTGAATGCTCTTCAAGGGTAAGCTCCATGTAGAGTGCATTGCAGTAGTCCAAATGCAAGACGACTAGGTCTTGAATGACTTGAGTGTAGGGACTCAAGAAGATTGCCTCAAGGTCATTTAAATATGTAATATGCTGTTTGGAATTTTCTGGTGTGGTCACAGTCCCCACATCCCTTTGTAATCTTAATTTTGCTTGAGAATTCTACCTGCTTTTAAAGGCTTACAAAAAATATTTAAATTTTCATCAAGCCATTCATGTGTTTTTAAAAACATTTCTTAAGTGCTGTAAGACATGGTATAAACACTATGGAGCAGTACAGTGAAAAGAACTTATGCATCTCCTTAATGTTATTTCCTTGTAACATGTTTTGTGTATTTGCATGTGCACAATTTATAGATTTTAAAAATGACTTTGCACTTTAAGGCACAAATTGGTTGCACCTTTCTGCAGCATAATGTTCACTGAACCTATTGTAGCCTACTTCTCAACTTCCCATCATGTCTTGCCACTCTCATAACCACAAATGATGAGTGTTGTGGTTTAGTATATGTGCAAAGGTCCCAGTTGGACAAGTCTGATGCTGTGCTATAGTACATTCTAATCTCCAATTTGATATTATATAGTATATAAAGTGGTAAGTAAAATGTACAATTTGAGAAGGCAGTTTAGTAAATTATTAAAAACAAAATAATTAAAGACAACAATAATTTTAATAGAGCCTATGAGGGATTTATTCCCTTGAGGTTTATTCCATGAATGATGAAAATGGGGAAACAGTTCCATTGATCCAGCTGCAAGATAATAGCCAATCAACTTAATGTTTAAAATACCTCATTGATGCAACCTTGATTTGTAATGAATGGAAATTGAACCCATTATGCTGCTCTAATTAAAACTAGTTTTTTGAGTTCAATTTCTAAGATTTCCCGATCTTAATATAATTGATAAAATCTTTTGTATAGAATTCTTAGCTCTGTGTTTCATAATATATGACACCTCTTTGTCTATGAACTGATTTATCATGTTATTTTTTTTTTTCAAAACTGCTGAAAGTGACTGGAGTTCTTGAAATTTAAGACAAAAATCATAGATCTCTAAGAGCCCAGTGGCCTGTAAAAGGCTTTTTTTCACTGAATAGCAGAAATGAACTCCTTTTTCTGCTTTTTCCCTTGTTTCTTTCCTTTCATCCCATGCTCAATCCATAGATTTTGCCTAGTTTTCCTCAATTTATGTCCTCAGAATTTATGTTCTCCTTTCTTCCGTATCTGTTGCATACTTTGTTTCCTTTCTTCCAAATTTTCCTTCTTTAGGGATGTTTCTGCCTCTGTTACATTAATATCTAGAATTCTGCATAAATGTTCCTGAATCTGTTTCTAGGCGATTTTTTTCTTATAATCATAGTTCTAATTTTCAACCTCCTTTTAAAGATGCTTGCTCCTTATAAATCACAATGTTTTTGAAGACAATTTCACAGTCAATGATTTTGGGTTGGTAGGTGATATAATAAGCAAAATGATGTATATGTGATAATATATTGGCTTTTTATAGTATCTTTCATCCAAAATGTTCTAAAATGCTTTACAAAACATGTGCACAATATATGCAGTACACACATAGAATTTATTTATTATCACAGCTGCTCCATAGTGATTTTTAAAAGCTTGGTTCTGCTATCTGTGATAGTAAAATAGGGTTACATTCAAAGCTCCTTATGCTGCTGCTAAACACCAATTAGTAATAGATTGTGGCCTGATAAGAAAATTGATGTTCTAGAGATGATACAAGAAAGATGAGTACAAACTAGATTTGGTTTAGGCTTTAAGGATGTTATTCTGATTGTGGGGAAAGACATCCAGTCATTTCCAAAGAAGGTCAGGATCTTCTTTTACATATTAATGGAATTATTCCATAGATCCACAACTGTTTGAATCCACTAATACAGATTTGTGAACTGGCTTCTATTTTTCAGTCTTTCACATAAAATAGTCAAAGCTTTATAATACTATACCATTTTATATGAATGTCTAAAAATGAGATTATAGTTAAGCACTTTCCTTTCTTCCTTGCTGAATTGTAGTGATGCTTCCCTCATTTTCCATTATTCTTAATTAAATCCCATAGTATAAGAATATTAGAATAAGAGGGGAAAAGTTTACCTTGTAAACTTTTGTGGGTTTATATATTGTGGGTTTGGGATCAAATCGACTTTAAAAAGTGAGTTATTTTCTAGCATAAATATATTAGAAATACTAACAAATCAGATAATTAATTAAATTAACTTTAACTGATCTTTTCTGTTTATTTTCAATTTAGGTATCTAGAGATTTTCTTTAAAGATGCAATATATGCACATATATATCTCTTATTTTGTATGTTATATTCCAGGACATAATGTAGTCATTGGATATAATCTACTATACCAACCTTAATTAGGGCTTTGCTTTTATGGTCATTTCCCCCTCCCCCCCAATGAATTTGTACATTAAAAAAGTACTAATTTTTCTTCTGCCAGATGTTGGGTTAGATAAAAATACTGGTTAGCACCCCTTTTCTAAGATACTTTTCCTCACTGGCCCAACTTCAAAAGTTTGTGGTTATTGGTGAAGCACTCCTGCCTTTTTAAATAATTCCTTAGTATTTCAGCACCAAATGACACTTTCATCTTTGATTGTATACCTTGTCCATTATTGTTTCTTCTGGTCTTTGATCTATTGAACAACTGAAAGAGGAGCATAGGATCAAAATCAGAGAATTTTGTGCAGATTTTGTTCTGTTGTTTCTCAGTGGCTTGGGCCTGAGCTTATGATGGTACAAGTTGAGAACTGCCTTACTACGTGAGGTCTCATCTTGAAATTAACGCTGCAAAGAAATTCAATCAAATGGAAAACTACTTTTGGCAGTTTTTAGAAGAAACAAAATAATATACTATTCATGGCATGTAGATAATTTTGCTTCTGAAAAAAAAAAAACTTCTGTTTTATAAGTCACTACTATCAAAAGCTGTCACTCCCTTAAGCACAAGCCTGTGCTCATAAATGAACTGAAGTTGTTGACGTGCAGTTTCCCATTGCATTTGGATTTGGATTAAGGCATTTGGTTTTGTACTTGCAGATCAAAGCCAATCGCTTTGAAGGGTTAAGTTATCATAATTTTATTTTTGTGCAGTTTTGTACAGCTTGCAATTTACATTATCTTATTTTACAAGGATTCTTGATAGAAGCTATGTAGTATTGAAAAATGATTTCCTGGATTTTGTCTTTCCCCACAATGATATGAAATTGGTAAAGAGTATTTTTGTTGTTGCTAGTTTTGGTAACACTTATAAAGTAACAGTTGGTCAAGCTCCTTTTATTGTTAGACTTCTGTATATTGAATCATGGTAACATTTAGTTCTACTTTAGCAGTTTCACAACAGCACAAGGATAACATTTATAGTAAATGTTTTTAACACTCCATTTGATGTATTGGTAGTCATTGTAGTATTCAAACTACTGAAAAAATGAAATAATGAATGTAAAACACACACACACACACACAAACACACACACGCTGCTATAATTATGTAACTTGGAGTTGAAAGTTAATCTCCATTTTTGCATTAACCTGCATGTAATTTAACATTCAGAATCAAATTTATGGTCTATTTTTTTTAACAATGTACTATGCTTTCTGTTGAATCCTATCTCTTCAGTGTACCTAGCTTAATTATATCTTCTTTGTAATAAATCACAGAGCTTCCTTATCAATAAATCATCACAAATGCAGGCAAACTATCTCTAAACATAAAATGCATCTACATTGCAAAAGCTGTTCCATGTAACAATAGAATAAGAAGGATGCTCAAAGGACACTTACTTGCCCCTTCACTTTGGTCCTTCCTGAGAAAAACAGAGCTCGCTTATATTTGGCCTTATCTCTGTACCAAAAAGATACTAATATTTTCAGAATATTTTACAGTTTATTACTTCTCTCCAAGATTGGAACAAAGATTGTTAATGAAATTTCTCCCCTTCTCTGTCTTCCGATGGTTTCCCCCCCCCAAACCTCTACAGGTAGAACCATAGCAATATATGGAGAGTTTCAAAATAAAAGGATTGACTGAAAGGAATATTTCATAAGGGAGTAATTTCAGTGCTTCTCATCATACAATCTAGATTGCAATGTACTTTTGTCCTGCCAGTAGTGGTAGCCATGGTTGCTAACATTGTGTAAGGCTACATGAATCAGGAACACAGAAAACACATTGGGACCTATCCCTAACTATAAATGGAGGAATAGCTTTTGAAAGCCATCAAATAATACATGTGTCCAGAATTTAGAATACTAAATTGGTGAGAATGGACATATTACAGTGCAATCATGCAAGGGCTGGATTTGTATTTTACAAAGCAGATATCCTACAAATTCTTTAACAATATCTTGAAATTCTAGATTTGCCAAATCTGCAAGTTCTAAATGAATAACATATTCTGCCTGCAAAGGATCATACCAGTTTCAGGATATTACTAAACTCATGCTTATTAATTCTTGTGGGAGCTGGATTGTTATTTGTTGAAATACATCTGCATTTCTCAGGACTAAGGCATCTTCTAGATTCTTATGCCTGAGATCACTTGATGTAACTTGTGTTGTGTTTGTTGGGCTTTCTAGATTTCTCTTATAATCATCAGCACCCTCAGGGACTAGAGTATCTTTCTTTTGCCTTATCCTAAGCCCAAAGACTTGCTGCTACTGTTTATTGTGGGTCAGCAGTTGGCAGTACTAAGATTTTGAAGGCGAGAAGGATTGGATAATTTTTTTTCTTCTGTTTACACACTGGTCCCAATATGTATAGAAATGCAACAATGATGATTTTATAGGATCAGTGTGCAAACAAAGAATTAATTTCTAACTACAGTTTGACTTAATGGTTGAATCATATTCTCTTTCTCTAGAGTAAAATCCCCCCTTCTCTCACATACATCTTACTTTGTTTTGTGCAATCAAAACCTCTTCTCTGTTGTCCCAGAGCATAAAGACCAAAAGTCACATTCCAAAAAGATGAGGCTACAACAAAAACTGAATTTTATTTTATTTCCATTTAAATGTAATAAAAAATAATACAATTATTCCCCAGTCATATAGTTTTCTTCTAGCATAAGTTTTTGAGGCTTCTAGAAAAAGCACTGAAAATTTGCAGGGGTGAAAGTGCGATACACAGTCCTGGGGCCTTAATTGTGCATATAACGGACTTCTAATGTCAGCTAAATGAGTGTTAATCAGTATTGATGTATTTGTTGGACGCTCTTTAAAAAAAAATTAAGAATGGAATTCATGTTAGAAAATGAATGCTTGGTCTAGCAGTGAAGATATCATATCATATTACATTTGCACCAGCTTTTTGTCCTAAGGCAGTGTATCTTGGTGTGTTTTTCCAAACTTCCAAGTTTGTTTTGTGTTGCTTTTTTCTTATACGGAGTGCCAATTCTTAATATTTTAAATATCTTTTTAATGAAAACCTCAGGAATTAGAATCATCCCGGTATTACTGCAGACTGATACATGTATATTTAGCATCGACTGAAAAGGCCTAAAACCCTTCTTGGGAGAGTTATGAGGTATAACTTTATTGTGGCATAGCAGGAATTAATTTGGAAGGACCAAGTTACCAGAAGGGGTTCAAAAGTTTGTTTTCCCTGAGCCTTTTTATTCTTTGTGTGTGTTGCCTATTAGAACTGAAGATAATTTTCTGCGCCCCTGCCTTTCACTTTTTTGTACTGACATTGTATAATATGCTTGCACTATTCCCCTGGGCAAACAAAGCATGTAAGAAAAAAAACTGAAGCTGCTGCTTCTTCTTCTTCTTTTTTTTTTTGGATAAAAGCACTGTATTACTTCTGTATATAGAGAGACTAATGACAAGACAGAACTTGAAATTCTATCTTATGTATAAAAGCATGCACTGAATTACTTGTATGTAGAAAATGCTGTAAATGCTGCAGAGTACTGTAAGATCCTACACTTGAAATCACAAATAACAAGCAACATCATCTTTTAAGACAAAACAAGAAACAAAAAAAACTAAACCGAAGCTGTGCAATGGATTTTGTGCCTTTTTTAAATCCATGTATGTTAATCCAGACAATCGGAAAAAAAGCTTGTATACTACCAAAACCTTATTAAAGAATCAAAGGCATAACTTGTGGCAGTGGTTTTTTTTAATCTCATTTTTCACCGGACCGTCGCTTTTCTTGTAATGTAGACTTCAAATCCACATGCAAAGTCTCCTGTTAACTCCTTACCTGGTATTGGCATTGTGGAGGATTTTTATTAGTGAAAGGAAGGGATAAATTTTGGATTTAATAGAGAGAAGGATATATCCTGCTCTACTAGCCTAAATTTTACATCTTATATATCAGCATAAGAGGATAGATTTTTTTTTAACTTCCTTCTTTGGACTCTGTATTATGATTTTGCTAATGTTTTCTCCCTTCCTCAGTTCTCTGACTTCTTATTGGCCTTGGGACAGAGAGAAATCAGTGTAGTAACGTATCAGCCTAAGAAAACAATTAGTGGTTTGATGCTTGTGGAGTAAACTACTCTTTCTATATGGGGAGGGCAATGAAATGCAATACTGACTAAGGCAGTGGTGAAGAAAGCAACAACCACTAGGCATGCCAGGCCATCAAGATCAATTGTAGCAGGAAATTTATGTTAAGTAAGAGTATCTGAGTTTGGTACTAGTGTAAAAGTAAACATTCTGGTCAAAAGCACAATGAAGATCAAAATTTCCATCTTTAACTGCAAATTGCAGATTTCTCAAAGATATCTTTGCAATTGAAGACCCCATGGAACAATGTGTCCATTTTTGAAAATATTTGTACAGGAATTCCTTATAAATATAATTGCATTCATTTGGACGATGTTTTTCCTATGAAAGGGTGAAACTCCCATCTATTAGACTTGGAGGGCCAGAGTCAGGGAGGTCCCTCTTTCAGATATGTGCCCACCTTGTTCCGTGTTTGGCATCAGTTGTGACCTCAGGATAGGAGAAAGGAGTGACAGCTATTATCTGAGAAACTCTGATCGCTTTCACAGACTCTGTGCTTAGATAACGAGATATGACATCTTTATGGTTGAGTTAGGATTCTAGACAGCAGCTGGGTTTGTTGCTGCTATACTGGCCTTTGTGTTGTAAAGTGAACGCATACCTGAGCTGCTGGATTCCATTGCTGGTCTGACAGTTGAATTCCTCAAGCTGATAGAAAGCTGCTTCCAGTTAGCATTGAATTTGGGACTCACCAGGAATTCATGGTCACCATGACAACCATGAATCTGACCCAAATTATTGACCCAATTCATGCTGAAGGTCACATTAGATTTATTTATTTTTTTGATCTTGAGAGACTTGCAATATGATCAAGGTGGGGGGCAGTATCGTCAGTCCTTTGTCATGAACAGAGCACTCAGATTGCCTTTTGGTTTACTGCTGCTACTTTTCCCTGCAAGAAGGTAAGACCTGTTAGATCTACCTACTCCAAGTGTCTAAGAGACTCTGGGATTTCAGAGAGTGTACATCCTGTCATTTGTTCTTATTTTGCTTTAGAATTATATTACTGTTATTATTCATGTTGTCAGATCAAATAGATTTCAGCTACTTAATTCTTTGTCCTTTAAATGTATAAAGTATACTTTAAGTATCTTTGATTGAACTATGACCTCCAAAATCCATGCCAAAATAATTTGAAGCTTACTCAAATGCTGTACAATAAGGTCATTGGTTTCCTTTCTATCAAATCTCTTATGTAACCTATGATCACTCTCATATTATTTGGCAATTATGAACTCCTCATCCATGTTATGTGAAGGTGTACTTTTTATTATGATATCTCTGCATCACAGATATGGGGATCTAGTTTTGTAAAAGATCCCTTCCAACCCTCAGTTCCTTTTCAACAGCCACAGGATAAATGTCCCCATCTCCTGGGTTCCACTGTTTTATTGTGCATACTGTACATACAAACCAACATCTCAGAATAGACTGACCACAGCTATGATTTCTTCCATTGCTTCCCTCTATAATAGTTCAATATTGTCAGTGTCACCATATCACCATAACACTGGTGATATGTGTTAGTCACCAATCTTTCATACGTATGATTGTGTCATTGTTCAAAACAGTGCATCTTTTGGACAAGGAGGTACCATATTTTTTGATGTATAAGACGCACTCTCCCCCACAAGTGGGTGGAAATGTCTGTGCATCTTATGCAACAAATGTTGCTGAAGACCTGCCCACCTGCCACCTCCCACCCTTCAGTCTCTGCCTCCCAACAATTTTCTTCCTTGCAGCAAACAGCAAACAGCCTGGTCAGCTTCACCACAGCCTGATTTAGCTCAAGCAGCTGACTGGTGGTTGGATCGGCCTCCTGGAATACCACCTATCAGCTGTTTCAGGCTGCAGGGATTGCCACCAGCCATCGCCACTGTTGCTACCCATCACCGCTGCCACCTATCGACTCTGCGCACCCCATTTTAAGCCTCTGCATGTCCAGTTTTTGGCCTCCATGCACCCCATTTTCAGCCCGTCCCAGGTGGTGGAGAACGCTGGCCCACTGCCTATCTCTGCCGCCTGGAATGGGCCAAAAATGGGACATGTGGAGGCTGAAAATGGGGTGCATGGAGGCAGCGATAGGTGGCAGCAGCAGTGGGCGGCGACAGCAGCGATGGGCGGTGGCAATCCCCACAGCCTGGAACAGCTGATAGGTGGTATTCCGGGAGGCCGATCCAACCGCCAATCAGTTGCTTGTGCTAAATTAGGTTGTGCTGAAGCGGACCAGGCTGCAAGGAGGCAAATTGCTGTTTGCTGCAAGGAGGCAAATTGCTGGGAGGCAGAGGCAGATTTTTTTTTCTTGTTTTCCTCCCCAAAAGCTTATAGTCCAGAGCGTCGTATAGTCTGAAAAATATGGTACTTTATATAACTTTTTGCTAAAGCGTCTGCCTGAACTCCAAATTCTATTTGGTAATTGTCAAGCCCAAGCAACTAGATCTGCAAGGTTCAAGTTGACTACTATATTGAGTTCTAGTGATAGTAGAAGAATCTTCCCAGATTGCTTGCCTTCCCTTGGGAACGAACAGATAAAGTCCCATGGAACTTAGGGTGTGTGTGTTTGTGTCTGAGTCAGTCCTAGGTCTCTTGTGGCTGCACAATGACTCAAAGCTAACATATTCCTTGATTCTCCCTCCTTGTCTGTCTGGGGATTTCACATGTACATGTGATAAGAGAACTGTTTGTTAACTGTGTTTTTCAAGTGGTCCCTGTACATTCATGTTTGAAAGTTACATATTTTATTGCACCTCCATGCCCAATTTTTAAATCAATAATTAGTCTTTCCATTTGCACTGATAAAGTGTCAGTTCATTCATAATAAGTTACTACAGGTTGATAATCAAAGATGCTATATTTGGAAGAACACTATTTGTCTATCATTGAACTATTATATTATTTGCTGTATGCAATATTTGTATAATTCTTATACCATAGATTCCAAATATTTTTTATATAATTCAAGAGCACATTCATATTTATTTAAAGTTTTGTTTTTAAAATAAAGAGAGAAAAGAAACTAAATTGAACAAAATACAGTGATAATACATTATTTTTAAAAAGCATGCTTAAAAATAAGTGAAAAAATACAAAAAATAAAGTATATTTCATTATAACAGTAAACAGTTACAATTCTATATATAATTATCTAATGCAAACATTTTGCAAGGATATTATCTATCTATCTATCTATCTATCTATCTATCTATCTATCTATCTATCTATCTATCTCTCTCTCTCTCTCTCTCTCTCTCTATCCAATATAACTGAAGCCATTGCTTGGAGCATATGCAATGCAGGGCACACTTTCATAAAATTTTGTAGAAAGTAGCTATAAAAAGTTTCTGGCATTAATTCTGGCATTAAATGTAGAAGTAATGTACTGTACATATGAAAGCACAGATGATCACTTGAAGAATCACAATTACATTAAGCAATTTTTGTTATTGTCTGATTGATGCTTAACAAACTGTACAGAAATCTAGTTCTTATTTCCCGTGTACCACTTGCTTCCTACTCATTACATGAAATATTCATCAATTTTCAGATAGTTTTTTTTTTTTAAAAAAATAAAAGTATTTCCACTTCAAAATAATGTCATATATGTCTTTCCTATCCCTGGACACCTCTGTTTTTTCTATAGCTTTCCTTTTATTAAATGACTTTCCTGCTACTGTGTGTTGCTAGAAACCATCTAATGTTTATTTTTATTGTGTATATTCTCTTTTTAACTGGTTTTCTTTCTATTCCAGTTACGTTTTTCTTGTTTACAGGATGACCCATGGGCTTTGCTAGGGTATTTACTGAATAATAACCTATTGCATTGTTACCTCTTAGGAGTGTTAATCAGACATCACACTAGTAGGAGGTAAAGGGCAGGTTTTGTTTTTAGTAGCAGCAGCATCAGATTAGTGGGAGGCAGTTGCCTCTCCTTCTTTCTTATATGTATTAGATCTGGATACTGAAGATGGAATACTGAAAAAGAATGAGGGGGAATTCTACCAACTGTTCTTCAGGCATCTCAGTAGATACCCTTGGGCTTTAAACCAGGGTATTGATGTCATGTGGTAAGGGATTTGCCATTATGGTAAATACCATTTTTCCCCCCTGCAGAATCTTTATTCAAACATAACTTCATTAATTTGACAAAACTGGGAAGGGGCATCCTCTAATTCTCGGTCTCTCTCTGCATAATTTCAAAAGCCTTGCATAAGTAACATTCACATTCAGGGCAAATGTTTCTCCCTCAGAGAGAGAAAGATACAAGACCAAGAAGGGGTGAAAGGAGATAAGGTCCTTCTACTTTCCACTCTGATTCTACTTGCTGTGGGGTCCAAACAGGGTGCTGTTCCCCCCTCCCTCAAGTGGTGAGAAGCTGACAGGAAAGGGTCCCCAGCTCTTGGTCTCCATTCATTTGTGGTTTTAATTCTCCTGGCTAATTTCAGCTATTACAACATTGCTTATTTCAGGGGTCTCCAACCTGGGCAACTTTAAGCCTGGAGGACTTCAACTCCCAGAATGCCCCAGCCAGCTGGCTGTGGCATTCTGGGAGTTGAAGTCCTTCAGGCTTAAAGTTGCCCAGGTTGGAGACCTCTGGCTTATATCGTTTTAACATTCTGGATAACCAACTATTTTTGTGTGTCTTTTTCCAGGTATTCCCACTGAAACCTTTTGAAATGAATGGTCTCCCCAGGGTGGTGCCTTTAAATTTGCCTTACCAAGATTTCAAAAGGGATGTATCAGAAAATAGGGAAAGATCCAAAATTCTGCAACGAATAAAAAAAGTGGATTTCTCAAATGTTGTCTTAACCGCCCCTTGTAAGCCACCTAATGCTCATCTTCAACTGGCAAATGGCAGATACAAAGAAAAAAAGGAGGAAAAAGAAGAGGAGGAAGAGGAAGAGGACGATGATGAAGATCTTGGTAATTTAGGGGAAGAACTTGATATGCAGAGCGAGTCAAGCAGTGACGTGAGTCAAAAAAGTACTGAGCGTAGTCAGGAAGGTGCTCCATCCACTCTTTTAGCAGATGATCAGAAGGAATCTAAGGGTCGAGCATCAGCTGCAGAAGGAGACTTGGAACTTGAGGAAGGCTCAAAAACATTAGTTCTCTTTTCACCAGGTGACTTGAAAAAGTCTCCTGTGAATACAGACTTGGCTCCTGATGCTGATCTTGGAACTCTTGCTGCACTGACTCCTCAAAGTGAGAAACCTCAGCCTATGGGAAGCCAGCTTGATGTATCTGAGCCAGGAACGTTGTCTTCCATCCTCAAGTCTGAACCAAAGCCTCCTATGTCTGTGGCCACAACCTCCTCCCCTTTTACTAAAGTGGAACGCACATTTGTCCATATTGCTGAAAAGACACATCTAAACATCATGTCTTCCAGTGGGCAGCTTATGAGGCATGAGGAATACTCTAATACAGGGCAGTTTGAAGAGATAATCGTTGAGGAAGAATTAGAGGAAAATCAGGTACTGATAGAAAATGGGAGTGTGAATTCAGCCTTGGAAGGGGGAGAAATGGAAAGTTGTGCTTTCTCAGTGAATCATATTGAAACCACCTCTGAAGCTGCAGGGGAACTGGTATTCCTGAATGGTGTTAAAATGGGAGAAGAAGAGGAGCTAGAACTTAAGGGCAAACTTATTCCTGAGTCAGATGTGGAAGAAGATAGTAAGTTGATTTCAGAAGAACCTGGCCTTGATAATAAACCCCTTGCAAATGAATCCCTTAGACAAACAGAGTTGCTTCCACATATTCTAGCAGAAACTTCCAAAAAGCCACTGAATGTAAGGTATAGAAGCCGGATTCCTGTCTTGCTGTCTGAAGAAGACACTGGATCAGATGTTTCAGCTTCACACTCTGGCAAAGAAAGGCTATACAAGAGACTGAAACAACAGGATTTGGCCCGCCTGGTGATGGAGAAAAGGCAAAGCCATCTATTCAGGTTAGCTTCTGGAGCTTCATCTTCTGCTTCCTCTAGTGATGAGAGGCAGCGGGCTTCAGAAACCTTATCGGCAACTGGTTCTGAGGAAGATACTCATGATTCAGATGATTTCACCCCAAGGAAGATTGGAAATCAGGAGAGAATTTCCCTGGTGAAGATGGAGGAGAGAAGTTTAAATATAAGGAGCAGAATCCCTCGCCCCATTGTACCTGTAAAGCCACCTATGATAGAACTAAAATATGGGAGCCCTTCAGCCCTTCCTCCAGCAGCACCAAGTAGAAGTACCGGTGATGCAACTGGGTCCATAAGGTATGTGGTACTTCTTTCTGATTCAACAAGCAGTTGGATTTATAGAGTTACTTTTGTCCTTGTTGTCTCCTCAGCTCCTTCTTTATATTTACCCACCCTATCCACTAGGTGGTAATCAACCATTTTTCCCCAGACTAATCTTGCTATGATGTTAGATAATAATTTTAAAATAGGCTGCCTACAGAGCCTTCCCAAACATCCAATAGCTTTGCCTTCAAAATTAGGTAGAAGTTGGTATTTTTGCATAAAAGAGATACCACTGGGGTCATGGAAACTTTTTAAAACCAGATTGGAACATAATAAATTTCTACAGGGGTATTTAGAAATAAAAGATATAAAAAGGACATTTTAGGTAGGAATCACAACTGAAGGAGTAAGCCTATTTTATGGTCTCTTAGTTTAGTATTCCCTACTGGAGATTTTTTTCATTTTCATTTCATTTGTTTTAATATTGTATACTAGAGGTTCCTATATATAAGTTTGGGGGTAACAATTCTGACATGTATCAACTATCTATGACTTTTATTATCTTAGTTACAGTACGTAGCTGCATCTACATTCTCTAATGTTCTCTAATGTCTATCCTTGCAGGTAGTCCTCAATTTACAACTGGTCATTTAACTACCGGTTGAAGTTACTGCAGCCTCAGATGGGATGTTTTACATCCTGTAAAATGTCATGGGGCATCCACTCCCAATTACATGACCTCAGTTCAAGCAGTTGGCAACCTTTTCACAATTATGATCAGTTTCCAAGCACCCTGCGATCATGTCCATCACCATTTACAATCTTTTCTATTGGCTTCCCCAGAAAGTCAATGGGGAAGCCTGCAGGGGAAGGTTGCAAGTTGTGAGAGGACTCTCATCTCCAGAAACTGGCTGAAAGAGTTGCCTGCCAAATGGAGCTTAGCCCCTCTGCTGGGCTGTAGAAACAAGGAAAGGAAAATCTATTTCTTGTTCATTTAATGTGTATCCTGTCTTTCTTCCAAATAATATATACTGTACAAGGCGGTGAATTACAAAATAAATACATTTAAATACTTCAATTAAAAAAACCCAGTATCTTAACGCAAATTCTCTACCTTTAAATGCTCAATATGTAGTGTTTGCTTCTTTAACAGAAGTGGCTTATATGCTTGGTTTATGTGACTTTCAGCAAAGGTGATGCTGTTCCTGCAAAAACATAACCTGCATCTCACCTCTACCATGCAAATAATATCTTGGCTGAAGCAAACACTGCATAAACATGTCCAAATATGGGTATCCATAGAGAAGGCAAGAATGACAAAATATACATAACAATGTCACAGTGCAAATGTGAGTCACACACTAACAATAGACATTAGGGTCCAAAAACACCTAGTATTTTTTGTATCTGCATGATGACATCTCTGCATGCATGTTGCTATTTTGATATCACTTTGAATATTGCCCTGTCAGATGTGTAGGGGCTCTTTTATTAAAGGAGAAATAAGCATACATTTGTTCATCAGGGCTTGGGTACATTGTTCCACTCCCACAAGACACGTGGTGAAGGAGATAGCCTTGCTGTCCTACCATATGAAGTTGTTATCGATATGCAAAAACAATGACTTGAGTATGTTGATAACTGAACTTGCCCTTTTCTTTATTGTGGCATGTGGTAGCACTTGGCCACTACCATGTGTGTCCTTTTAATCTGTTACAGACTATTAGTTTTTATCATATGTTTTACAGTAAGATACTTATGGTGAGCTGGTTACAAAAAAAACATTGTGGTTTCCCCTTCTTTTCTTCCTGCAGGATTCAGGGGCAAAGGCCATTTGGGAATGTAACTGGTGATCCCCGGATGAAAGCTACCCCAACTCCTGCTACCCCTTCCTTGAAGAGCAGCCCAAGGAAAACCTCCCATCTTCCAGCTAGAAGCCCTATTCTCCCTCCACGAAATCTCAGTGCTTCCCCCAAAAGCCAATCCCTATCCAGAAAGGAAAGCCCATCACCATCTCGACCGCATAGGCCTGGAACTACATTTCCTCCATGGGCTCAGTCTTCTCCCAAAAGTTCATCCAGGGCTCAGGCGATAGGCCTATTGGGAGATATTCCTGTCTCACCAGGTACGCTCAGAAAAGGACCAAAAGGGAAAACCCATACTCCAGGAACCAAAGGAAAACAGGTATTCCAAGAAGGCAAGTCTACTGCTAGATAATGATCTGCTGCTGCCAGTCCATTAGACCTACCGACCTACCATCTCGCCAGGCTGGAAAAACCTCTGCATATAATATACACTCGAGATGCTGCAGCACAGCCTTATGTGTCGGAAATATATGCATATAGCAGCTAGTTGTACTTCAGTGCTTCACTTGCCCACACATGCCCATGCTGTCTCAATCCCAGCTCTCTCTCTCTCTCTCTGGCTGAGAGCCTCCTGGCCAGCTCATGCTTGCTTTTGCCGGTCACCAAGCAACAACTCAGGCAGCCTGCCTAGTGCCTGATATTCTTTCCTTCATCTTCATTTCTTTAGTTTCTCGGTTAGCAACACCACAGAACCCTGAGAGATTGCTAGGAGAGATGGCTTTTTATAGCATACATCAGCCCCAGTCAGTGGAGAAATTAAAAGGGCTGCACAGAACCTGAAAGGGAAATCTCGGTGTGAGCTTCTCAGTGGTCTAGATGTATTGATGTCCCCGTTTGGCATCCACACACTCTGAGCCTGCTTCTGTGTAGCTCTGGTGATGCTGGTGTATTAATAGAAAGAAAGTCACAATCAGACCCCTCAATTGCTATCCTGCCTATAGTTATATGAAGAGTCAATAACAGCCAAGGGAAGAGGAGCTGCATCCTTGGCAGCTTCTTTTGGATGCATAGCGTCCCTTAGCAGCAGTCCTCAGAAGGCTGCTAAAGAGAAGTGTTAGATTTATTGAGAGAAACTGTTCCTGGGTGCTCTGAAGTCAAGAGCCATCAGTTTTTCCCCTTCAGCATTATGCCCATAAGCTGATATCCACCAGAAGTAGTGCTTTCTGTAAAGGCAGCAGTGAAAGCTTCTCAGGGAGCTCTACATGATCTCTTTATTGGTAAAAACAGTGCAAAAGTGCAAAGAAAAGAGCTAAAGCCTAAATAATGACCTAGGGAACCAATAGGGCTCCACTCTATGGTATTTTTTTCAAAATCCAAATATAAGGCATTTTAAAACATGGACTGCCTCCCCTTCTGGGATATGTTGGACATACAGTTTTTAATTTTTATGTTTTTTTTTAAAAGCAGGCTTTCCATTTCTAAATGCCTTGCAAAGATAGTACCTGCTTATTTTAGGAATCCAGCTGCCAGACAATCATCGGTGTTTGGCACCTCTCAAATTATTTAGTTTTCAACCTGGCGCTTGATAAATCTCGATAAAGCTTTTGAAGCTGGCTAATTGGGGGGAGGCTTCATGGTACCCCCTCTCTTCTATGCTCTGGCCTGAAAAGTTATATGAACTTGCCATTATGATCAGGACACACATTATAACTAAGTACTTATATCTAAGAATCTAGCTTTAGATATGGAGAATTGCAAAAAAAAAAAAAAAAGGAAATGTATGAATGCTTGGCTCTTGTAATAGTACTGAATAATATTCTCCCACCATCTACGTGAATCTATAAATTGCAATGATAGAAAGTAAGAAATGAAGGATTTGAACAGATCAGGATAATTTATTGTTAGTTCTTGGTATTCTTTTCTTGTTTTCTTTTCACTCTACAGCTGTCAAGCAGAGCTATATAAAATATGAATGGAACTTCTTTCCTTCCTTCATTTCTTTAGACTAATTTTTGTTGCTGTGTAAACGTAATAAATGACACTTGCAACTTCTTAGTAAGAGATAAATAGATTCTGGCTAGTCAATATTACTACTTTTCTTGGTGGGAATTCAGGAGTTGGTTGGTTGTTAAAGGAAAATTATTTTATCAATAGATAATCAAGGCCCAAGATTACCAGTGAATGTTCTTGCATCAGAGATGTTGACTATTTTTTATATTGTATTAGAAAATGACCTTAAAAAAAGATAATATACTGTTAATCTCATGTCCATCTTTTCAACAGAGGATAATTATGAGAATGTCTAGAATACCCTATTTAATCAATAGAATGATTGTTATGACCTACACCTGAGGAAACATGGGTCTTGTGGTTCTATGAGAGTATTATTAAGGCTTAGAGCAGAATTCCAGGACAGGGCTAAGAGCAATATAAGCCACAAGTCTTTGTTTTGGTAAGATCATGTTGATGAAACAACAAAGAAACAACAATAGAAACAACCCAGATTAGTTTTTGGTACATTAGTTGGAACTACACTGTGATTTTAGTTGAGAGACAATTGCAATGGGGTTTTGATAAGAAACACTCTGATTTTACAATATTTCTTCCCTTTTTAATATATATCTATGTTTTTTCTTTTGCCTCATAACTTCCAGACTTTTCTGTTCTGCAACTCTAGGAACCCATAGTATGCAAGAGCCTCTCAGTCATACTTCAGGCTATTCCAAGCTTCCAAGGCCACAAGGGTGATAGAGTTTGTCATGCCTCTTTGAATAATTTCTGCTTTTTATTTCTTTGTTTGTTTAAATGTTTACAAATAATTTTATCCTCCCCATTCCCTTCATTAACTTTTCCACCTGCCTTCATTAAAAACCTCTTTTCTTAGTCCTCCACAAGATATTCTCCACATCCTAGTGGAAAGGGGTTGAGTTTCGTGGCAGAACACATGTCTTGCATATTGTTGTTGTTGTTGTTAGTCACGAAGTTGTGTCTGACTCATCGTGACCTCATGGACAATGTTCCTCCAGGCCTTCCTGTCCTCTACCAACCCCCGGAGTCCATTTAAGCTCACATCTACTGCTTCAGTGATTCCATCCAACCACCTCATTCTCTGTCATCCCCTTTTTTCTTTTGACCTCAATTGTTCCCAGGTTCTTCTCCAGTGAGTCCTTTCTTCTCATTAGGTGGCCAAGGTATTTGAGTTTCATCTTCAGGATCTGGCCTTCTAAAGAGCAGTCAGGGTTGATCTCCTCTAGGACTGACCAGTTTGATCGCCTTGCAGTCCAAGGGACTTGCAGGAGCCTTCTCCAGCACCATAGTTCAAAGGCCTCAATTCTTTGGCACTCAGCCTTCCTTATGGTCCAACTTTCACAGCTATACATTGCAACTGGGAAAACCATAGCCTTGTTTATACACACTTTTGTTGGCTAAGTGATGTCTCTGCTTTTTAGTATGCTGTTTAGCTTTCCAGAGCTTTCCTCCCCAGGAGCAAGTGTCTTTTAATTTCTTGGCTGTAGTCCCTATCTGCGGTGATCTTGGAGTCCAGGAAAATAAAATCTGTCACTACCTTCATTTCTTCCCTATCTATTTGCCAGGAATTGAGAGGGCCGGATGCCATGATCTTAATTTTCTTAATATAGATTAAGTCTTGCATATAGATAGGCCCAATCTACTTGAATGAAGTTTTTTTTTTACTTGAATGTATTCGAGAGACAGAAAAGAGTAAGATCCCTGATTGGGACCCTGCATGGCCCCTGTTAATCTGCATGAATAATAATGGTAGACGGGCAAATGATCTTATGGCTTAGGGATGCTCTCTACCTTCCTGCTTTTTCAGATATATCTAGGCATCCTGCAAATATCTGAAAAAGCAGGAAGGTAGAGAGCATCTAGTGAGCCATAAGGACATCTAATCTAACCTGGTTCTTTTCCTTGGCAATAAACAAGACTGCCTTAGAATCTGGCCAGACTTTGCCAGTTGGGAACCACTGACAGGAGCTGAATTAGTGGATTTCATCCAGGATTTGAGGGGACAATTATAAATAATATTTCTGTAGTCAGTAGCCCCCTTTGAGATGTAGGAGCATATAAATTATAAGGCTTATGTTGATAGAATTTATTATTCTGACAGCTATTTGAGATTAGTATTATTGAATATCTCATATAAATGTTGGGATTTGTATCTGAAGAGAAGAGTGGGCCATTTTATTGAGCTTGGCCATATTGTTCTCCAAAGACATTGTTAGGCATAGAACATCATGGCCTATTCAATCCTAGACCTCACATGTAAAATAGGGATGTGCCAATAGCATTGGAAGATAGCTGTCAATCATCTTGATCATCCTTTGTGCCTGGTAGTAAAAGAGTAAAAAGTGGGAAGCCTAAAGGTGCGATCTACAACATTGATTGATTACTTCAAGAGACTCACTACTTTAGACCTTTGTTTTTATATAAGCAAAGGATGATGGGGCAAGAATATCATCACCCAGTCCATCATACCTCTTTTTATGTTTATTTGGTGTGTTTTTTTAAAACAAAATATGCTTACGTTGGCTTCACTCACATATTGTGCTAAGTCATAATATGGTTTGCTTGTTTGTGTTACTTCTGTGATCCCAGTCACTAAGGTCAGTAAACAATAATTTATTGTTTAACACAACATATGAAACCAACCAACCGATATATGCACTCATTCATCTGTGGTTTATGAAATAAAGCATGAATCCTTCCCATAAATTCAGAAACTTAGATATTATTCAAGAAAAATGAATAGGTAAAAAAACTATTCTCTGCGCCAGCTAATTCTTATCCCAAAATGAAGACGCTATGTAAACATTAGGTACAAATTTGAAGCACAAGCCTTGGACAAAGGAGGCTTTTGCCTTCCCCTTCTGGTCAGTTTTTCCAGAGTGTTATCCCTGTGACCATATGAGAAATGGGATGTGGGGTATAGAAGGTTCCTATATATGTTCCTGATTCCAGTAAGAAAAACAGTCCAAAAAAAAATCTTTTTAGCCTAAAAACAGAATTATCAGTCTTTCTCACCCCATTCCTCCTCCTCCTCCTCCTCCCCCTCTTCCTCCTCCTCCTCCTCCTCCTCCTCCTCCGTAAGGGAAGAAAGACCTGTACATTACTTTTTGCTTGAACCGAGTTGGCAGTAGGTTCTTGGACATAGAACATTTTGACATATTATGTCCTAGACCTCATGATGTAGGAGGCAGGGAGGCATTCAGTCTACTCATATACAACCACAATTCAGTCCTGCCTCCTCCATGCAATGCGATAATAATATTACTTTTCTGGTTTAATCCAGAATTAATAGCTATTCTGTCTAGAGATGCCCGTGGTCAAGCATTATTCATTGTAAATGAAATAGGTACTGTTTAGGAGACCTAAATTATTTTAATTGGGTGATACGTGGTAAGCAGATCTGTTCTATTGGTATACAACTCTAATTCTTAAATATGTCATATATCAGTGTATATGTATAGCAATACTGGAAGAGCAAGAAAGGTTTAATCTGCCCTCCAAATAGTATTAGTGTTGGGCACAAACATGTTATACCTCTTGACACATAAAAAGAAACAAAGTTCAGAATCAGTAGCATGTACTGTATGCTGTAAATATAAGTATCATGCAGGATGAGGAACTGTGGGAATCGATATTCCTCTATGACATTTGTACATATTTACCTGAATATGTATCAAGCATAAATGTTGATCATGAACAGAAAAAAGGCAGGATAGGGACAAATAATATTACTTTCATTCGCAACAAATAATATTGCTGTTGTAGCAGCAAGCCTGAGCTGTATGCAGCTTTAGTCCTTGATGGTGATTGAGACAGCTGTGAATCCTGATGGAATGAGTGCTTTGTTTTATTATCCAAATAATACTCCATCAGGACTATTATCAACACTCCAGGTCAAAAATGAGATTTCATGGATTGCTAGTTGCTCATGTTACCTATGGTACCATGCTATATGGTAAGCAAGCATCACTCTAAAGTAAAAAAAAAGCACTTATATTTCTTCTTAGGGTTACAGATTGCTGCATCTACAGTACTTCATTGTGTCCTTTGAATCCTGAATACTGGGTTTTTTTATGTCCTCAAGAATTCATAGTTCCTTCATATTTCCTTTTTATCGTATTTTGATTATAATTGCTGACTCTTGATTTTTTTTGCCCAGAACCTGAACATATGAGATAGCTCCAATTAATCTATTTCCTTAACATCACAGTACATTATGCATTCACCCCATTCATTTTTCAGAGCTAGTACAATGATATTAATTACAGAGGACAAGCTGTGATTATTGCTCCTAAGTACTTGTATTTCAGACCTGTTGATTGATGCTACACTTTTTTATTACATTTATAATAAATTAAATTGGTATATTAACTGGGGATGGTGTAGTCCCTGTTAATGTTATCTACACAGGTTTATAGTGCAGCTTCATTTTTTACACTATTTAGTGCATTTCTAGCCTGGCGATTGGGACCAAGCCTTTGCTAGGTAACTTATATTACAAATGCATGTTTTTTTAAAAAATGAACAGATATAATAGGTCAAACATACATACATGAATAATTCTGGGATTAATAAAATGATTGGCAGGTTTTTTTAAAAAGCTCTTTGTGTCCTCCTCAGTTCCTCAAACCATCTCCAGCTCCCAAACCTATTTCTGTCTTTTCTTTCTAATTATTCAGTGAGAGCAGCAGGAACAGAAATTCTTTCTCTTGCTATACTTGCTCACTTCTTTTCCTGTTGTGCTAATTAAAAACGGGGAGTGTCTTCTGCAGATTCAGTTGGGATGTTTTTTTGGGAGTCAGGAAGGGAAGTAGAATTGGGAGAGGGGGAGAAGGGAAATCAGGAAATGTGCGCTACAAGATGAATAAGTAAAGTAAAAGGACTTTGAAAACAAGATGCTTGTCTGAGGAGGCTTTCGGGCTTCAGCAGCTCCACAGACTTCACATTTTTACAGTCAGATCTTTGCCATTTGATTATTGTGTGAATCAACATGAACAATGGGGCTAGATTTGGTTGGGGGGCATTATCTGGCTAAGAGTAGCATCTTTAATATATTGCTTGCTTTAATGCCCCAGTCATCTGATTATGAACTCATTCTTCCCATCTATTTCAACATAGTGACAGATTAAGAACCAACTTTGTGTCCTAGGAAGACCTGGTGAGAATTAAATATAAGTAGCATGGATTTTATTGAGATTTCCATGAAAATTAATTTCTATAACAACTTAATCAGAACACACAGATACATTCTTTATATTACTTTTTAAACAATATAACATTGACTGTTTCTGTTCAGAACTCCAGGTACCCCGTCCCATTTCCCCTCATTTTCCATTATCTGTTTCAGCAAATCAGCCAGCCTGGACTTCCTTCATTGTTGTTATTGTTTTCCTTCCCCCATTATGGTATTTTCTTTTGCACTTCTGTTTCCTTGTTTTATATGGGTGATGCTTTAGTTTCATAAGCAACAGTGCTGATCAAAAGAAACGGGAAGAACACTTCACCATAATACAATTATGGTGGATGGGTGGTGGTGGATGGGTGTGTGTGAGAGAGACAAGTGCTTTGATAAGCAATTTTAATGAAGCTCCTATTAACCCTCTGTATAGACAAAAGCCTTGTAGTAGTTTCATTCAAGTAGATTTGCAATGGGTAATCTTTTAAATGGCACTTGTATAATTTTGTTTTATTATGGAATACTCAAAATTATGAGGTGCAGTCCAGTACCTACTTGTTTTCCCCCTACAACTCCAGCAATTATCATTAAAAAATTGAAAAGGGAGGAGAGAATCAACGGTGGATTCTGAACAGATTCACCTCACTCACCCCTGTTATAAGAGTGAAAAAGGGTGAATTGAAATGAATTTCAGACCAAGAGCCCAAAGGCTGAATTACAAGGAAGAAAAGATTTGCTAAAGATTATGCTGGCTGTCTGGAGAGTAGACCCACGCAGCTAGTCAGGATTATGGAAAACAAATTTCTCAAGGAAAAGAGCAGTGGTGAAGGCCAAGGCTTGTTCTCTGCTGCCCCAGATGATCAGACTAGAGTCCCTTAGCTAAGGAGACAGTGTAGGTAGAGGAACTTCTTATTGCTCGGAGCAATTTGAGAAGAACGGATCTGGAACTGCACCTGGGTAGTTGGGATATTCCTTTGCAGGAGGAAACTGGACAGTAGACAGCCATCTATCTAGGATGTCCTAGTGTCAGGATCTTTGCATTTATCTTACAAATTTATCTTATAAATTTGGTTTCAAAGTGTAACGTAGAGTTAGTGCCTTTGAAAGTACTTATCTTGCCCCACCGCCCTTTCCCCAGAATTTAGCACATATCACAATGCCACCTTTCTCTTTCTATCATCAACAAAACCAAAAATCTAATGGCTACAATAAAGTAGCAAGAGATACTTAATTATATTAGACCTTATGCAGGGGTTATAGAAACAAAACAATTTCTTGGTGGAGTTTTCCTATAATTTGCAGTTTGGACCGGTACATTTAGCAGAATATGTATTCCTGTATAATACAGTATACAACTGGATTTGTAAATATGAGACAAAGGTTATGGCCCCAGGAGGTTAAGCAATTTCATTCCCATGCTTATTATAATCATCTTTTTATGTTACTATGCACCCCGAGAAACTAACTTTTTAGAACCCAAATGCCGTATTTCCTTGTTTTTCTGAATGGGAGTAAGAAGAATTTGCTACTCCAGATGGCAGAATACCTATAGACCGGGAAAGAGATTTCTGGGGGGCTTTGGGGGAGATTTTGTGGGCTGAATTTTCCCATAGACTGTTCTTAATCTTTGAGTCACTTGGGAATGTATATAATCTCTTACAACTTTGTTTCTCAGGCTAATCTGAAGTATAGACTAACTGCAAAACCAGATATGTTTCAGTCAAGAGATGAAGGATAGCATGAGCCACCTATTCTGACAAATGAAAAGCATAGGATGCTATATATGTCTCCTATGAAAGGCAACGTGTTGTGTAATGTAAACAATATGGCTATTTCTTTGGACTGAATTTAATAGCAGACTGCTGATAACTTTGCATTGTTAATGGGTGATAGGGCGTGTTTTTTAAGATCATAAATGTCCCACCCAGGAGCAGTTCTGAATTAACACTGTGTCCCACAGCACAGAACAAATGTATCTGATTGGCAGACAGGATATCAGTTGATGATATTATTTATTCAAACCATTGTCCGATTCCATGATAAACCACCTCATTGTATTTTCTTCTTTTTTTTTAATGGTTTTCTGAAAGCAGGATTAGAATGTTTTACACATTACAAGAAGAATGTACAATTGCAAATGAGAGTAAAAAAGTAAAAACCGTAAAAATCTGGTTTAAATGCATGGCAAAGTTCTCAGCGCCACAAGTTTGGCATGCGTCACACAGAAGCTGTGTACAGATTCACATGGCATTTTCCTAATTCTAAATCATGACTTAAAAATAAAAAGAAAAGGAAATCACTTTTTTGTTTGTATGAAGAATAATTGTCATTAACAGATTTGTTAATCAAAGAGAATTCTTGGTCATGCCATTAAAAAGCTCGCCGGCCTTTTCACCTGTGTGTCTTTTACCATTTGTTTGATGAGCTGCTGAGTTGGGTTTTAGCCAGGGGCGCAGAAGGTTCATATTAAGAATATTTTCCAAATGCCCTCAATCTTAGATGCCTCTAGTAAATTAATGCTCTTTATCGCCACCATCCAACACACTTCCCCCCCTCCCCCAGACAGTAGGGATGGAATGAAGAGCAAAATGAATGCCTGACTGGAATTAAGAAGAAAAAATTTTGTGGAGAGTGTACTGTTGATTGGAACCATAAACTAATATTTTCATAAATACAATTAAAATAAATCTCTAAAACAAAACACAGAAAAGAAGTAAATTCTGTTTTGTTTATTAAAAAATGCAGTACAGAGCCATCTTGAATAAGGAAAGTTACTCAAAATAAGTTTTCTTTTATTGCTTTGAGTAAGCTGATAGGAAAAAATGCACTGCATGAATTTGCACTTTGAAGTGCTGTCCAGTTGGAACTTAATTTAACATCGAGGACTTTAAGAAGGTAAATGGTAGTATCTTAGATTTGCCCATTCGCCAAATTTTGGACATGAGGTATGTGCAGGGTTATCAGTTACAATACTCTCTTCATTCTGGTGGGCTGTATTATGCTGCTATATAAATTTATAGGCAGTATTTCCAAGTTTATATCTCTCATAATGTATTAGCATTTAGTGTACAGATTTTATGCCACTTTTTTTGCCAATATAGAAATGATGATTCTACTACTAAATAACTAACTCTGCTACATAAGATGGAAAATGAAGTTTAAGTACAATAACTTTCTTAAATTTGCCATTTCAGCAAGATTTTGAAATAACATGTCTATTTTGCCTCATACTGTTTTTCTTTCCTGCCAGCTAACTCTGATGGATGACCCTATCACAGGGGTGTCCAAACTTGGTCCCTTTAAGACTTGTGGACTTCAACTCCCAGAGTCCCTCAGCCAGCAAAGCTGGCTGAGGAACTCTGGGAGTTGAAGTCCACAAGTCTTAAAGGGACCAAGTTTGGACACCCCTGCCCTATCATGTCCATCCTGCTCATGTAATGGGTATAATTTCTAGGCTGCAGGAAGGAAAAGCATATCCTTTTAAATACTGTAGTATTCAAAAAGGAAACAAAGCAAGCATTTCTTACAATATCTCAAAACTACATTTTTCTAAGTACTGTGCTGACAACCATACAGAAATAATAGTATATTTGGCTATGAAAATTATTTATGATTTTTGAAAGCTATTATAAAAGTCACTGAGAGTTTCTTCTGCTGCAAAGAAGCAAGTTGAAAAGGAGAAAGAATTCAGAGCATGTGGAAAAGAAACCACTGGTATGCCCATTCATCTGTTTTCCTCGGGGTTCTCCCACTGGTAGGATTCTACTTAAATTCGGCACTTAATCTTTTAGCATATAACAAACATGGTGGTGACAGGGCTCTGGTGCTCAGTTCTGATCCAGCTGTCAAACACATTTTTATTTGCACTTTTATTTAAACATTCTTACAATGAGCAAAAGGTATCAAGTATCATTTGATCATCTTAAAAATTCAGAGGAAAAGTTCAAGATAAAATATTGTTACTTGTCCAAAATTACACACTATTGTTGGGTTGAAACTGTGTGCTAAACCCTAAACCCAAGGTGACAGAACACAATTATTCTTCACATAACATTCTATTGTGACCTAATGTGAAAACCTATATAATACAAAAATGGCCGAGTTCCTAAAACATACTGAACCACAAAATAATCAATCTTATTTAAGCATAACCTAGCGCGGTGTGTGAAATCACTGTACATCAAAGCAGAATGGAAATTTGAACTCTGATCTCTCCAGCTTTAATCCCTATTCTTGGCCTGAAATTCAGATTTGGTTAATGTCACCCATGAAGAATTCTCTTTAAGAAGATGAATGCATCCCAAACATTTCTTCCTGAACTGCAAGATTGTGACAAATTCCCATTTAAGCAAAAGTGAAAACAGAGGAGAAGCGATGTACAGTATCCTATGGTCAAACCATGTATCCTGTGAACAAGGGTGTGATTTTCATTTGCAGTTTCAACATAATTTAATAGCAATTTTACTACTATATTGATTATTACCAATACTTGTAGTAAGTGTGCAATTTATATTTCAGGAATAGACAAAAGAAATAACTTTTTTAAAGAGAAGTTGAATTGTTTTACTCAAAGCATATTAAAACATTTACAATTAGTTTCCTTAGTATACAGAATTTCAAGTGATTTGCTTTCAGTATGTCTATATATTTAATTCAATTTTTTTTTTTTTTTTTATTCAAAAAGTTTTTATTAGTCAAAAAAGGTTTATACAAATACATATCAGGTATGGTAAATTTTCATTTTTCTTATCTAAAATAAGAATTTTACTCAAATTTTTTAACACATACAACAGCCATAAGGCAAGCAGGTGACACGAAGTAGCTAAGTTTGCAAATTTTAAATACGTAATAAAGAAGAGTCAAGAATAAACAGAATATCGTACAAAAGAGAATAAGGAAAACCAACACAATCCCAAATATCTTTATCACTTCCTAGTTTTGGATCTCAGAACTCTGGGTTCAGCCTGACCCAACTCCAGGGCCGCAACAGCGGCAGCCGCTTCAGCCCCATGATCTATAACCTCCCCTTCTTCAATTCCTGGGTCATCTGATTCCAGGAAGGCTTTGTGTTCCTCCACATAGGCCGTAGCCTCCATAATTGTACTGATTTTTTCGTAATGCCCTCCCGGAAAATCATCAATCCCTCTGGCATCAGCCATCTGAAGCCCACTCCTTCTGGTACAATTTGCTTGACAAAAATAATATTTCTTTCTTTTTCACGTACCTGTCTGGGAATCTGCCTCAGAATGGCTATCTCCTGCCCCTGTAAATCAGTGCCCCACTCCTATGTTTTCTAAGAATTTCATCTCGTCTCTCTTCTCACAAATTTGACATGAACCTCTCTGGGAACTGCATGCGTGCGTGCATATTGCGAATTAACTCTATAAACTCGATCCACATCCCAATTCATGAAATCAACACCTCTCCCAAGAAATTCTCCCAACAATTTAGTCACAACATCTCTCAAGTCTTCTTGGTCCACTTCTTCCAAATTTTGAAACCTAAGGAAATAAGACATTTTATCCATCTGTAGTCCAAGCACAGCATTGCCTGTCGTCTCCTCTCTTTTCTGCACTGCCCGCATCTCACCCTCCAAACCTTCCACTTTCTGCTTGTTTTCTGCTGAAACTTGTTGAGTATCCTTTAAATCCTTTTGGATAGTCACAATTTCTGCTCTTATTTCATCCAATTTCTTGTCCATATTAGATAACTTTTCCAAAATTCTCTCCATCTCTCCAGCAGTTGGTCTCTGACCTTTTGCCATTAAGGGAAAAAAATACAAAATCCTCAGGCAGGCACAGTATCCTTGTAATTTCCTCCGGATCCACCAGGGGGCACTCACAGGAGCAACGAGTCCAGAGTACAGTTAGTCAACCAGGAAGCCGAAGGGAAGTGATGTCATCAAAATTCTCATAGTGAAGGCGGAAGCTGGACGCCACCACTGTTCCCCAGAAGGAGGGGGGGCCTCAAACCTTCCCTCCTAAATTTCTCCATCACCTCTTCTCTCCAGAGCTCCACAAAACCGGTAATCTTCTTATTTTAAGTTCTCCTCTCTCCAGAATAACTCGTGCTCCTTCCAACCGCAGGGGAGAAAACCCCCCCGCACTCCGGAGCAGTCCACTCACGTTTACCGATATTGCCTTCCTTCTCCTCCTCAATTCTTCTCCGTGCCCTGTTCACCACCAGGCTGCTGCAGTTATAAATCCAATGCCCCGGTGTCACCGGGCACAGCGGCCCAGGCGACGACCAAAATAATGGCCGCGGCCTGTGGCCTCCGAACCCCGCCGAGCCTAGGACGCGCCAGCATCGGTCCCCACAGTCCTGTATATCGGCTGGGAGACCCCTGGCGAGCCGTCCGTGCGGCAGGTGTCCTTTTCGGAACACCTGGCCCCTGAGGGCCTCGGCGGCGGCCGGATTCGGGCGCTGGAGGCAGGAGAAGCCTTCCAGACGTCCGTTGCCGCTGGATACCGGAAGTCGTCCATATATTTAATTCAATTTTGAGGCCTCTAATTCGTCAGTTATTCTGAGGGACTTACAGGAAAAGAAAGCATATCTGTCAAAAAGAGTGCAACTGATTGGAAGATCAATTCCAAATAAAATGTTAAACTTCAATATTTTATCTTACAACAAGCATCAGTATATTTCAGAAATATATTTGTGATATATGCTTATCTGAATCCTTCTGGATCCAGATTAAACTTGTCTGTAATGGCTTGATCCTTTAACACTAACAAACATTCATTCTCTCTTCAAGAAACAAGAAGACCCATTTCCACAGTCTGTGTGTTCTTATGCTCACTTGATTCACTCCCAAATTCTCTAATACAGTTTTCAGGTGATCCTGGTGATGTGATTTGTTCCTACTGACAATTTGTTGTGATATTTTGATCAGCTGCAGGTCCTGATGCAGCAACACAAAAGACAACTGACCCTCTCTCTACACACCAAAAGAGGTGCACTTGTGAAGGAAAAACATGCCTAGTGGTTTGGTGATGGGAGGAGGGGACTATGATGATAAAATGCTAGCAATTTCCAATTTACTAGTTCTTTGGGGCTATGTAAGGGGGGGCTGCAAGACATCAGAGGCATTTTTCTTACAGGCTTCAAAACTTGGGACCCAAGAGAACTCGGAGTCGGACAAAATTTGTCCACAGAGAAATAAAGCCATGGTGTACTAACAAAACACACACAAAACACAAAACGTCATGAAGCTGTGGGGCTAGGTGGATGTAACTGGGTCTGAATCTGCTTTCATACTGGTGTAGAATCTTTATGTGGAAGTGCTGTGATCATAAGAGCCAAGCAAGTATTTAGTCATAAAGCCCAACTTTAGGAGCAAAAGAACCAAACACATGAGACATGAAGCAATTGCTTCCAGGGATATCAAATATTCCAGCAAACCCATCCATTTATTTACCAAATGATGTTCTGGCACTAGGAATAGTCTGCTATAACCTCCTTTCTGAATGTCTAGAGAGCTACAGAGATGACCTTGGAGAAACTACACAGTACATTTGTAAAAGGAAAAATCTTTATGCTCTAGAAATGAGGAAAGCATAACAAACTCAATCTGATTCTGCTGTAACTTCTTGAATTATAAAAGAGAGAAGGCAAAACAATCAGGCCTGCCAGATTTTTACTATATCTCAAAATAGATTTCCAGTCAAATTTAAGGAATTTGTTTCCCTAACCTGAATGATCTTGAAAGGTAAGTTTTCAATACATATAACTCAAAGATGGTCTGTAAGGTTTTATATCTCACTGCTTATTTTTGTTAATCACTTTTTGGTAACTCCTGCTACTCTTCAAACAAGTTAGGCCAAAAGGTGTAATTTAATCCATCTGAAAGTCATGCTGACCCTTATTTGATTGGTTCTACTATAGTGGGATCTGTTGTTGAATCAAGCTGCTGCTCCCTTCTTGCAAAATAATGTTAATAGTAAAAATATTTTTTATATATTTGTATCCCACTTGTCTCCCTGCAACTCTGGCTCACAACAATCAAAACAAATTATAATAAACCACAAAGAGATGGGTGGATAAAAGATGGTAAGAGTAACAGACTGGATGGAATGAAGCACAGGATCTTGCTCCCCCTCACAAAAGGTTAGGCAAAGAGCCACATTCTTGGGCCTCTTCAAGATGCCAGTAGGCATCTTGGGGTCTGTTTGAATCTCAGGGGAACCCCATTTCAGAGGAGAGGTGCTGCTACAGAGAAAGCATGACTTTGGGTCCCGATAGGTGGCATTATTTACTTGAAGGGACTTGGACTATTGAAATGACCAGGCAGATATTAGGGCATAAGTGGCCTAACTGACAAATCTGCATCTGTCTGTCTGACAGGTGAGTATTTACTTCTGTGGTAAGCTGGCCCACTACCCAGTCTTCTGGATGGATATGTTCACAGCAGATAAGTACCTGCTGTCAAAGTCCCATTAAATCAGTGTTTCTCAATTGTGGCAACTTGAGGATGTGTGGACTTCAATTCCCAGAATTCCCCAGCCAGCTGGCTAGCTGGAGAATTCTGGGAGTTGAAGTCCACACATCTTCAAGTTGCCACAATTGAGAAACACTGCATTAAATCAAGTCTCTTTTCCATATCTAGGGATCAGGACCCTGGCCAGCTCCTAGGAGCTGCATTACCTCCCTATGTAATTATACCTTCTTAGCAGAGAACTAACCCGTTTATGGTTACCTGCAGACTGTCAATATCTCTTATGCAATGTCTCTTTCTAATCTCCATATAAAATGGAGATTATCCTTGCTTGTTCTTGAAAGTGTTGGGGTTTGTTGTTGTTTTTTTGCCACTCAACAGATGTAGCCATCTTTCTGAGGCTGATGCAAAGTGGAATGGTCACATCCATAAACTAGAAGATGCAGGGACATATAGTTAAGATCTAATCTCCACCCAAGTAGAAAAGTTATGTTTCCTTACTGGTGCCTTTCTCATTTAACAGGCAGGCTGTTTTTGAACCCAGCTCCCTATAATTTGCATTGGGTAGAGCGCCCAAATTTATCAATGCCTTTTCCCCCCACAAATCAGGGATAGATCTGGTTATTATCTTAAAGCAAAACAAAAGAAAGGATGAAACATTGATCTTTTTTAATATAAGTCCAATGTGAGTATGCTATCCAAACAGGTAAGAAACAATACTTCATATTTTTTTTCTTCCAGAAAGTGGAAGGTCATAGGAAAAGTGAAGCTCATAAGTATGTGCATTCTTTTAATTATAGTTTTTGCAAGGATTCTTAAAATCTATGTCCAGACTCAGTATAAAAATGAAGGTGGGAGTTGGATTCTTTGAACATTTTCCTTAGCTAAACTTCTAAATTAAAGATAAACAAGTAATGTTCAAATAAAGACTGGGTACAACTTTAAAAAATAAAGTATATAATAGAGATGTATTTGTGGTAACAGTTGTGTCTCATCTCCATTGGGCCCAGTGCTTTAAATCTTCTCAGCTTTGTACTAGAAGCACAAATAACTCCAGCAGCCAACTCAAAAAAGCTGGATTGTACACACTTTCTTTTTACATATACTTCTTTTTACATGCCTAAATGATAACATTTCTATTACAGATAACCATCACTTGAGGTGACTTGTGATGAGTTCATTTAGCCACGAGAAGTCACTGTTGTCTTGTTCCAAGAAGTCTGAACTGGGAAAAATGATTGTAGCTCAAATGACAATAAGAAGACTCTGCTCTTTTCTCCCTGCCTTCTTTATGCTTCTAATCTCTGATGTGACATTCTATTGACAACTGTAGCCCCTAATAGGTTGATCACTCTAGGGAGCAACATTTATTGATCCTTTGTGCCCGGAACCCAGAAGTATTTCCCTCATGACAGTATTTTTGTTAATCACTTTTTGGTAACTCCTGCTACTCTTCAAACAAGTTAGGCCAAAAGGTGTAATTTAATCCATCTGAAAGTCATGCTGGCCCTTATTTGATTGGTTCTACTACAGTGGGATCTGGTGTTGAATCAAGCTGCTGCTCCCTTCTTGCAAAATAATGTTAATAGTAAAAATATTTTTTATATATTTGTATCCCACTTGTCTCCCTGCAACTCTGGCTCACAACAATCAAAACAAATTATAATAAACCACAAAGAGATGGGTGGATAAAAGATGGTAAGAGTAACAGACTGGATGGAATGAAGCACAGGATCTTGCTCCCCCTCACAAAAGGTTAGGCAAAGAGCCACATTCTTGGGCCTCTTCAAGATGCCAGTAGGTTGGGGTCTGTTTGAATCTCAGGGGAACCCCATTTCAGAGGAGAGGTGCTGCTACAGAGAAAGCATGACTTTGGGTCCCGATAGGTGGCATTATTTACTTGAAGGGACTTGGACTATTGAAATGACCAGGCAGATATTAGGGCATAAGTGGCCTAACTGACAAATCTGCATCTGTCTGTCTGACAGGTGAGTATTTACTTCTGTGGTAAGCTGGCCCACTACCCAGTCTTCTGGATGGATATGTTCACAGCAGATAAGTACCTGCTGTCAAAGTCCCATTAAATCAGTGTTTCTCAATTGTGGCAACTTGAGGATGTGTGGACTTCAATTCCCAGAATTCCCCAGCCAGCTGGCTAGCTGGGGAATTCTGGGAGTTGAAGTCCACACATCTTCAAGTTGCCACAATTGAGAAACACTGCATTAAATCAAGTCTCTTTTCCATATCTAGGGATCAGGACCCTGGCCAGCTCCTAGGAGCTGCATTATCTCCCTATGTAATTATACCTTCTTAGCAGAGAACTAACCCGTTTATGGTTACCTGCAGACTGTCAATATCTCTATGCAATGTCTCTTTCTAATCTCCATATAAAATGGAGATTATCCTTGCTTGTTTTTGAAAGTGTTGGGGTTTGTTGTTGTTTTTTTGCCACTCAACAGATGTAGCCATCTTTCTGAGGCTGATGCAAAGTGGAATGGTCACATCCATAAACTAGAAGATGCAGGGACATATAGTTAAGATCTAATCTCCACCCAAGTAGAAAAGTTATGTTTCCTTACTGGTGCCTTTCTCATTTAACAGGCAGGCTGTTTTTGAACCCAGCTCCCTATAATTTGCATTGGGTAGAGCGCCCAAATTTATCAATGCCTTTTCCCCCCACAAATCAGGGATAGATCTGGTTATTATCTTAAAGCAAAACAAAAGAAAGGATGAAACATTGATCTTTTTAAATATAAGTCCAATGTGAGTATGCTATCCAAACAGGTAAGAAACAATACTTCATATTTTTTTTCCTCCAGAAAGTGGAAAGTCATAGGAAAAGTGAAGCTCATAAGTATGTGCATTCTTTTAATTATAGTTTTTGCAAGGATTCTTAAAATCTATGTCCAGACTCAGTATAAAAATGAAGGTGGGAGTTGGATTCTTTGAAAATTTTCCTTAGCTAAACTTCTAAATTAAAGATAAACAAGTAATGTTCAAATAAAGACTGGGTACAACTTTAAAAAATAAAGTATATAATAGAGATGTATTTGTGGTAACAGTTGTGTCTCATCTCCACTGGGCCCAGTGCTTTAAATCTTCTCAGCTTTGTACTAGAAGCACAAATAACTCCAGCAGCCAACTCAAAAAAGCTGGATTGTACACACTTTCTTTTTACATATACTTCTTTTTACATGCCTAAATGATAACATTTCTATTACAGATAACCATCACTTGAGGTGACTTGTGATGAGTTCATTTAGCCACGAGAAGTCACTGTTGTCTTGTTCCAAGAAGTCTGAACTGGGAAAAATGATTGTAGCTCAAATGACAATAAGAAGACTCTGCTCTTTTCTCCCTGCCTTCTTTATGCTTCTAATCTCTGATGTGACATTCTATTGACAACTGTAGCCCCTAATAGGTTGATCACTCTAGGGAGCAACATTTATTGATCCTTTGTGCCCGGAACCCAGAAGTATTTCCCTCATGACAGTATTTTACTGTTAGGCTTTCAAATTCTCTCAGAAAGATGACGAATGCTGGGAGTTGTAGGCAGCCGTATCTGACATGCCACAAGTTACCTCGAGCAGAACATTGTTATGCATTTTGCTTTACCACACTGCACACCAATGATCATGGAGCTTCAGCAATATAAGTTTAGACCTCTGACTTAATTGTTGTATAAAGAGGAAAGGATTCCTTTAGTTACCCAATGGTACTTAGTTAACAGTCCACTGTTTCTGGGAAACAAAACATTTTAAAAGTAAATAAGATGTGCAAACTGATTGAATCCCAGCAAGAGCATATAAATCTAATTATAGATGATAGGCCTGAATCCACTATTCACTCCGTGAGTCCAATTTGTTGCTCTCTTGCGTATGGGGTCTTCAACCTCTTCTGTTAACTCAAGCAACAGCTGCACCACTAACTAGACATCATCTGGTAAACTCCCACTACTCCCAAATAGGGAATCAGCTCTTTACTTATTGCATGTTGCCTATGATATCAGCACTTTAAAGAGCTGTACAAGGAACCCATAGCTGTGAAATTGTTTTTAGGAAATCAAGATCTACTTCAGTGGGTCTTATTTAGAAATGAATTAGGTATACCGTCTATACTTAATTAGACAGCCACATTTTTGCCACAGTTGTTAAGTGAATCACTGCAGTTGTAAAGTTAGTAACAGGGTTGTTAAGTGAATCTGGCTTCCCCTTTGACTTTGCTTGTCAGAAGATCGCAAAAGATGATCACACTTTGGGACACTGCAATTGTCATAGATACATACCAGTTGCCAAGCAGCTGAATTTTGATCACATGACTTTTGGGTATCCTGAGTTTAATTTTTTTCCCCTCTCAGCTCAATTTCTCCTCATAAGAAGTATCAGTATAATAAATAAGGAATAAAGAACACAGCATTTGGCTGTGTTCTCATGACATGCTTAACAAGGTCAGTGAACCTTGTTTACTTAATTAACTCAGCTTTCTGAGTTGAAAATTGAACAATAAATATCTGGGACAAGCTTGCACAACCTGTTACATTAAACTGTGATCAGTTAGTTTACAATTTAGTTTTGGGATATTATCTATGTCCCATTAAAATGTTTGAACTGACCAGCAAGTCTCTCTTTAGAGAATTGACCTATTCCTATGCTTTGGTTTGCAAGCTTTTGTCTTTCCAATGTGTTTGATGACATCTCCCTTCTGTCTTCTGTTCATTTCTCTCTAAGTGAACAAGAAGAGTGAGATGCTCTCAAAGAAAATTATTGGTCATAGGAAAGTATGGTAGCCTGTGTGCCTGAGCTAGTATTTAATTTTACAAAAGGAGAGAGAAGAATATACTGAATGCCCAGCCTGATTTCTGGCAGCATTAAAGGTTATTAGTCAATCAATAATACTCATTGTGTTAACTATTCTCCTATCTCTTAGCTTCCTGTCCTTAATTTTTCTGTTGGATTTCTTTCTTTCATGTCTCAGTAATTATGACTTCACTAATTCTGACCCCATCCAGTTTTCATTGTGACTAAACCTTTGGCACAGTTTCTGCTGTGGGGGGAAAGACCTATTCTACATTTCAAAGTCCACCAGGACTTTGCGAAAAGTCATGGCATCTAGTTCATATAGAACCCAACATCAGCAGGATTTTTCTTCTCCGGCATCTCAGTTCTTATGAGCAAACAAGTGACTTGGCAAAGATGAACTTTGAAGAGCTCCTGAGGGAAGTCGGAGGCTTTGGGCGATTCCAGATCTTAACAGTGCTTCTGCTCTGCTTTCCAAGACTCTTGCTCCCCTTGCATTTCCTGCTGCATAACTTCCTAGCAGCCACCCCAGGACATCACTGTGCCATCCCACATCAGCAACAATTTGCCAATCTTACTAAAGAAGACGTGCTGATCATCAACATTCCAAGAGATTTTAATGGTGCCTTCAGCTCCTGTGAGATGTTTTCTGAACCTCAGTTTCATCTACTGCTTAATTCCTCCCTTGAATTGACCAATGTATCTGTGCAGAAATGCCAGTATGGATGGACCTATGATCAGTCCCAATTCATTTCCACAATAGCCACTCAGGTAAAACTTCAAATTAGTATTGAAAAATCCATCATAAAAATGGAGAACGAAATATTAAGGGATGAGAGAGAAAATGATTGCTATATTATTCCTCTCCTCACTTTCTCCAAAATCTTTAGTTAGGGCAGTTTATGTGGGGAATGCATTCTTTTTAGATAATCACTTGTGTAATCGTATATTGGAATTTCATATTCATTTAATTCTTATACTTGAATGAAATTGTTAGCTACTTAAAAGCAGGGTCCTGTCTGATTTTGTCTATTCTCCAGAAGATGCTATTACAATCATGTTGCTTCTGGAAAATTTAACTGTCATGCATAAGGAATATACCATATTCACTCTTGCTCAGTTTCTCATTTCACCAATCTTAAATTTATTTGTCATCATTCAACCTCAGTTTATGAAAATTCATGCCTATGCATATGTGCCTTTTCACCCAATACATAGAATTTTTGTATATACTTTTCCTAGCATACATAGCATTGCATTTTGGGTCCTTTTAATAGGCTGGTCATGTCCTTTGGGCAAGTCCTTAAGAGTATGTGCTGTTATGATACAATATTGTTCCCAGAAAATTTTGAGTGCCTGTATGTGCTTGATGTGGGGTGAGGGAATATGCTTCCTTTGTGTTCACTGAAAATCTTTCACTTTTGACAAACGACTTCACATGACACACACGACCATAAACTAGTCAACAATTTTAACATGAAACCAGCTCTTGTGGTTCACTTAATCCATTTATTTTGTAGAAAAATGTATGTCCCAATCTTCTAATGCATGTACATCATTGAAGGTGATTTATGGCAGAACATTGTGTGAGCCCAGAAAATTAGATTAATTCAGTAGACCATATGTCAATTAAGTATGAGTTTAGTTTGTCATGAGAATACAATTTATTCTGAGATCTGGCAATAGTTTGGGAGATGGGCATGGAAACCTTTTTGTATAGTGCATTTGTTCTTCATTTGTAGTAAACAATAATTCTTCCATGACATTCTGAGAAAGTAAATTTCTTACCTGCTGCTTTCCTCCTCCTGTTATCTCCAGCTTATTCTATAGTGTTTCTTTTTCCTGTTGATTTGTCAGTCACCCATTCCCATTGAAGCAACAAGAATCTGAAATGCTCTATTGGCTTCTATCCCATAATTAGAAAAATGGCTGCCAAAGAAACAGAACATGAGATTTGTTGATCCAGAGCAAAGGCTGATTTAGTCTAGCATTCTGTTTCTTATAGTGACCAAACAGATGCTTCAAGGAAGTCAATCAACACAGTGTATCTACAATAGGTTCTCCCTGCTAGCATCTCTGTACCACCAACAAGGTGATTAGGGGACATAACTCACACTCTTTGAGGAATCAATTCTCCATGGATCTCTAGTGGACTCGATTGGGTGCCCATTTCAAATATTATTAACACTTTCACTGCCTAGCAGATTTAATGCCTGATTTACTCAATACTTCAATTAAGTGTTAGAGAGTTAATGGTTTATCATTGCATAGCAAACTTCTTTCCTAGAAACTTCCTAGAAAATTATCTGATGCATCTCAGAAGCTTTATGGAAAACAAATCCACTCAAATTTAAAATACCTTCCCTGACATCTCTAAAAATAGACTGAGTGCCGACCCTTCTCCTTATGCTAAAAACCAAGACACTGGCAGAAAGATATTTTGAATCCATTAAAGAATATTAGATGATTATATTATTATTAATTTGAATGAATGTTATGGTGTTTGGATAATAGTTAAAGAAGAGTCATCATCTTGGTTTAACATGTGGATGAAAAATAGGCGTCTTCTGCCTACTCTACCAACCAAAATTGGATCTAAACTTTTAATTTAATCTCTAATAAAATGTGGTGATTTCTGTAAAAGTGGCTTTGTACATTCTGTAAGTTGTGACTTTTTGATAATTCCCTGATTTAAAATTATATAAGTACAGTACTTATATAAGTACTGTATATCCCACTTGTGCAAATATCATGAGGGGTTAGCCTTCAACAGTTGTCAAGGTGAATGCAGGGATAGCATAAGATATTTGGGATTCTGAACAGTGGTGAAATCTGAACCGGTTTACTACTGGTTTGGTGGCTGTGCATGTGTGCTGTGCTGTGGCACATGATCTTTGTTTTTTCTTTTAAAAGCATTGGCTGAATAGATTGTAAAAAAATGCTTTTAAAAGTTAAAAAAAGGCTCTAATGATCAGGCAGCTCAGCTGTGATTGTCAGAGCCTTTTTTTAACCTTTTAAAAGCATTTTTAAAAAGAAGCGGCAAGCGGGCGACCAGGCAATTGTGGGGGCATGGGGGCGTGGGGGGGCAGCAGGGATTTTTGTGACTGGTTCTCCGAACCACCCACCACCATCGCTACTGGAACAGCCGATCCGGTCTGAACTGGGAGCATTTCATCCCTGATTCTGAACCAGCTAAGAACATGGTGCCTTCCTCTCATTCTATGTAGAAAAGCCACAGTAGTTGAATATTTAACTAACAGTGAATGTTTCTTCACCACAGACTATGGAGCAGCATCTTCCACAACATCTGAAGGCAGCAGTTTACTTTAGGGATTCAGGAAAGGCTGGATGTGGCTGTCACCTACAAACTCCATTTTTTAACCCTTGCCCAACAATATCTATTCACTTTGGTTAATGATAGGGCCAGCTGTGGTGATATTGGGATTTCATTATGGCATTATAACATCTACCACCAGAATGGTACCTTAGGAGTCAATCCAAAGTTGGAATCCATAAATTTAAAACATTTTAAAAACTTCTGTAATTGTCATGAACATGAAACTTATTGGGCTACTGAAAAAGGAAATCATGAAATGAATGTCTATTTTCCAGTGGAATCTGGTCTGTGAGCATAAAAGCTTGAACCAAGCAACTGCTACCTTCTTCTTCTTTGGGGTGATGTTTGGTGCTGTGATCTTTGGAGACTTCTCTGACAGGTAATTTGGTTTCATTTTTCCATTATTTTATCTAGACATGTGGGCAATTTGAGGATGTTGCAACAGTTCATGTGCAGGCAATAAAAATGGCATCAAATGAAAAGTAAAAACACAGCTCTTTTGCTCAGCCATTTCAATTTTCAGCCCAACTTTAGAACAGCTTTGCAAAATTCCATACTTGCAACCCCATACTAGATAGATAAAAATCTGATTTACTTCAGAATGATTTATTTTAAAATAAATTAACAATATTATTGCTAAAAGCTATAAACATTCTACCAAACCTAGGGTGTAAAACTCTAGGCAACCACTAGATGGCAGCAAATTATTGGTATTTTACTAAATATTTGCTGCCACCTAGTGGTTGCTGGAGCTTTGCAGCCTAAGTCTGGCAGTGCTACTGTATGAGACTTTTGTCAGACAAATGATCAGGTGGACATTTTTGCAATAGCCAGGGAATAGCTGGATCTTTTTGGAATGATCCACCAGAGGGAACCTGTTGATGTAAATGTAACTTTCTTCATTCCACCGAACAATGATGTATGTGTGGGAATAACAGAAACAGTATTGGAAACAGACGGATTCAAACAGAAAGGGGAAAGCTAAATGAAGACTTAAAGGCAAAAGCTTTTAGAAAGGCACCAGAGTATTCCCCCAAAGATCTAATTGGAAGTGAGGATCTAGGCAACTGGTCTTTGTTTACATTCATATTAGAAGATAATTTGGCATCAACTCAGGAGATCATGAGTTCTAATCCTGCCTTAAGAACAAAGTCACTGGACTGACCTTGGGCTAGTTACTTTCTCTTTCAGCTTTAGGAAGCATCGAAAAGCAAATCGTTTCTGAAATCTTGTCAAGAAAACTGCAAGGAATAGTCCAGGCTAGAATGGGACAACTTGCTGCCGCCAACTCGCCATGGGCCAACTCCCTATGGGACAATTCAAAAATTCACTTTAATTATTTAAATCAATTAAAACATATTTTAATTTTTGTCATGCACATTTCATTTTGTCCCTCTTTTGCATCCTTTCTTTAGTGGTTCTATGCCACCATTTCTTCCATATTAGTGTAACTCTTGTCTCACGATGAGTTTTTCCCTGGCGAGTTGCTTGTGACGAGTTGTCCTAGACTCGCAAGTCACTAGGCATCAAGACTGTCTCAAAGGCATCTATTCTTTTGTATGTACCAGACCAAAATGTACTCCCCTATAGTAAAAAATGTTATAGTCTTGAATGATTTGTGAATCCACAGAAAGAACATCTGGGTACATGCTGACTCTTGACATGTGCTTGACATTTTATCCCATACTTTTACGGGAACAGAAACATGAAGACTTTAGCTTCCAATTTTTCATCTGGGGAACAAGCTCCCATTTGTCCTCAACAATACCTATGAAGGACCAATTACTTAGGTTGCATGAAAAGACTAGCACAGATGTAATGGCACCGTAAATACAAAATAAGTCAAGAACAAATTAAATGGGTAATACCCTTCCACATGTATTTATTTATTTTCATTTATTCAAATGTAATGCATATATTTCCACTTGTGTACATATTCTACAGGAACCTAGTAACTGCTCCAAAATAATTTCTGTGCTTTATTTTTGTTCTTGGTCAGGTGAAAACAGACTTGTTTAAAGTGCTTTTTTTTGGCCATGATAAATATTGTTATTATATGAAGCTTGTGTCCTATGGTTGATTCTGCTCCTTGAGCAATTCTTTACTTGCTTGGATAAAAAGTGAACTATTAGCCAATTTCTCTGAAAGGGCAATTTGCAACTCTCATAACCTTTGGTAGGAATCTGGAGATGACTTGCAAGTTGCCTCCTTGATCACAGCAATAATGTTTCTTTCTATGGTGCCTCAGGTTTGGTCGGAAGAGAATGTTCCTGGTGTCCTATTTGGGCACCCTCATCTTTGGGGTACTGAGTTCAGTCTCAGTTTCCTATACTATGTTCGCAGTGACACGGACTCTGACAGGAATGTCTATCTGTGGACTCTCCATCATCGTAATACCTCTGGGTAAGCCAAAAAGAAGGCCAAGGTGGGCCTTTATCCAAAGAAGCTTTGGATAAATAGGAATCCATTGTGCAAAGGAATTCGTAGATATGAAATATGCACTTGATTTCTGCAGGATTCTTGTGGAAAGAGGAAAGGAACAAGTGTATGGTATGTAGTTATGGATTAGAGGTGTCTGCAGATATATGGTTAAAGGGCAAGATGGCAGCTATGACTGCACATAAAAAATAAGTGGAGCTTTGATAGCATTCCTTTACCACGCCCTGCAGACATATGGTATCCTTACAAACTGAAATCTATGAGTGAAAAACTGTGTGATGCAGTCCTCAGTTACAGGACTGAAAAACACATTCTAAGCCGAGCAAATACACGAAGGCTCCGGATCCTTTAAGTGTGAGTCCCAATTTTGACTTTTCTCAGTGAAACATGAGATAACATATGAGGGTTTTCTTAATAGTAGATTCTGAAAAAGGAAGAAAGAAAGTGAAGCGCAGGGTGTTTCAAATGTACTCACTGGCCCTAAAAGTTTGTAATTCTTGATTTAAAACAAAATCTGAAATCAAATTATAAGTTTGTTACTTATAAGCTGGTTTACCTTGTTCTCAAGGTAAACCAGCAATGAAAACAGCCATAAAGAAAAGGAATGCAAGAGATTAAAAGCAAGCTGATCAAGAAAGCTGCAAATCTGAGAAGGACAAAGGACACCTCAGTTCCTGGAGAATCAAAGGCTAAGATGAAGGGCTATAAAAATGCTTCCTATGTGCTGCAATATCTAGCTTTGCCGTCCTCCTCCAATAAAAGGGAGACCTCTGTACAGATGGGCCTATTGAACACTTTCTCTATCTTCTAGGCATGGAATGGGTGGATATAGAACATCGCACCATATCAGCAATTATAACCAGTCTCTTCTGGAGTTTTGGAAATATGCTTCTTGCTCTGATTGCCTATTTGGTGCGGGCTTGGCACTGGCTGCTTCTCACCACTTCTCTTCCGTGTATAGTGGGCATCATCTCCATGTGGTGGGTAAAAATGTTATTTTTCAAAAACTCCTTTGCAAAATCAAGTTAAACTAGTAAAGGAAAATGTTCTAATTTACGAACTGGGCAGTGAGAACCTGAGACGTGGTTTAAATAACTCTTTATTTTTTAGCAACACTTGGAAACAACTCAGCGCGCGCTAGACATTAACCGCCTAACAGCTGCTTAAATAGCGAGCTATCAGGCTGGAATAACCAATGAGGTAATGCTTGGTTCCCGCTCCTTTCGCTGGCTGCGTCTTAACCAATCAGTGAAAGGTAGCAACAGGCAGGCTCGGCGTCGGTCGCAACTGCGAGGACTTAACAGAAAAATTGTTTTGTTTTGACTTCAGGCCAGGTCCTAGAGCAGTGCGACCAAGATTTGGGGTATTTGAATGGCGGTGAAAGAACTCATAGGGCTTTTACTGGTGGGACTTTGGAAACACAAAGTTGGAAGACAGCTCATCAGAAGCAATGGTGTTTCTATGAAAGGGGCAGCATCAGGGATGTGCTCAGGGCAGGGACAAAAACGTTAAGATTGAAGCAATTGAAGCGCCACCCATTTTTAGGTGTGGATTCTTCAAAGAGCAAGAAACGGGTGTTTTCTCTCTAGAAAAACCTTCCGCAGAAAGCCAGAGCAAAGTACACCACAGGGAGTCACCAACTTTATTTGGCTCATGGCTTGCAATCTGGAAAAGCCCCAAAATTAAAATATTAAGAGAAGGATGTTAATTTGTGCCTAGCATGTTTGCTATAAACTGAAATGAGTGATCTAGCAGCTTGTCTCAAGTGCTAATGACCCAGTGTTTGACATTTTAAAATAAACGATAACACAGTAATGGTTCACTAAGAACACAAAAATAATCTGGCATTGCTCATGCAAGTAAGAAGAACATTTTCTTTTGTGAAGCCTTTTAGATATCTGATTGAAATGTACATATCCATCCCTTTAATATGTCCAAATACTCAGATATGTTTACATATTTAATGCTTTTGAATCAGCATCAAATTAAGATTAACATCATCTTGCTTCAAAGTTCAGGTCAGAGGCCCCGAAATAAACAACATCTTCTTTTCCTCTATTGGAGGTGGAGACCAGAGGTGATATTCAGCAGGTTCTGATCAGTTCTGGAGAACCAGTAGCGGAAATTTTGAGTAGTTCGGAGAACCAGTAAATACCACCTCTGACTGGTCCTGCCCCCATCTATTCTCTGCCTCCCGAGTCCCAGCTGATCGGGAGGAAATAGGGATTTTGCAGTAACCTTCCCCCATGAGTGGGGTGGGAATGGAGATTTTAAAGCTTTCCTTCCCTGCCACGCCTACCATGCCATGCCACCAAGCCACGCCCACATAACCGGTAGTAAAAAAAATTGAATTCCACCACTGGTGGAGACCCTTTGAGAACTGTATGCAACAAAATTTCATTTTAATGCCTGCCGATTCAAAGTGACAATGAAGTTATTGTAAGTCTAAATCTAAGTCTCAGAAACAGACACTAATGTAGTCAGGTTCTGTAGCCTATAGGAACAGACAGAAAGAAGCTTAAATCTGTATTCACTTATTAAATATTGAGTATACTACACTTCTCATTTCTACATAACTTTTTGTGGTTTACAAAAAATAAGGAAACATGCATGCAAAAAAGCCAGGGGCACGCAACATCAAAACTACCTACTAGGCAATCTGCAAACCAGTAAATTCCAAATATTTAGAATAGAATAGAATAGAATAGAATAGAATTTTTTATTGGCCAAGTGTGATTGGACACACAAGGAATTTGTCTTGGTGCATATGCTCTCAGTGTACATAAAAGAAAAGATACGTTCATCAAGGTACAACATTTACAACACAATTGATGGTCAATATATCAATATAAATCATAAGGATTGCCAGCAACAAGTTATAGTCATACAGTCATAAGTGGAAAGAGATTGGTGATGGGAACTTTGAGACGATTAATAGTAGTGCAGATTAAGTAAATAGTTTGACAGTGTTGAGGGAATTATTTGTTTAGCAGAGTGATGGCCTTCGGGAAAAAACTGTTCTTGTGTCTAGTTGTTCTGTTGTGCAGTGCTCTATAGCGTCGTTTTGAAGGTAGGAGTTGAAACAGTTTATGTCCTGGATGTGAGGGATGTGGATTTGGAGGAACAAATAGGTTTTAAGCAATTTGTGAAAGGCTAACAATAATAATAGCATTTTTATTTGGTATGCGTTTGTGTCTAAATGTAGCATAAGACTTTTTTTTTTCTTCCAATAGCTGCCCTGTGAAGTTGGTCAGGCTGAGAGTGAATGACTGGTTCAATGTCAGCCAGTGAGCTTCCATGGCAAAGGTTGGATTAATGCCCGGGCCCCTCATGGTTTAATACTTTAACACTACCCTGCACAGGCTAGGAAGTTCTGATTTTTGTAGATCATGGAAAGCAAAATATTTATGTATGGGGGCAGTTACAGAGAAGGCATATCTCTAAGCCCCTATTCCTTGGACTTAATGTTGGTTGAGATTCTCCTGGTAGAAACTGCATAAAATAGGCCAGATTTTGTTGGATCCTGAAGGTACTACTAATTGCCTTAAACTGCTAGGGGTTTCACTCTAATTACACACGGAGAACTTTACTCCAAAAACAGCAATAACATTAGTAATTTGTAATGCAGCGGCCTTAAAAGGTGAAGTTTCAACCAAGAATGGCAGAATGAACATGTAGTAGACATATTCCACAAAGGGTTGTTTTCATTCTCTGCTGCATTGCTCTTAATGTAGTAGAGGGTAAGTTTGAGTATTAAAAAAATCATCACCGTTAATCACCCATCCTTGATTTCTCCTCCTACTTTAAAATAGTTATCTTTGTGAGATAGATCTGAATGTTCTGGTAGGATTAAGGATGAGTCAGCAGCAGAGACTCAATGTAATTTTGGGCTGCATCAATAAAGTATAATGTTAACATCACAGGAAGGGATTGTTCCCCTCTGGGCCAGGGGTCTCCAACTTTGTCAACTTTAAGACTTGTGGACTTCAACTCCCAGAGTTCCTCAGCCAGCAAAGTTTTTTTTACATGAGCAAGAAAACATCCAGGCTGCACATTTTCAGATTTATGGGAAGCTTTGATAAAATTGCTAGGATTACAACAAGACAATGTATGTAACTGAATACTTTGGTCAGCTCCATACCTGCCCATCATATTCATGATGAGGATGACATAGCCATACATCTCAAGGAGTTTTAGCTGGAGCTGGAGCAGTATTTTTCAAACATAGCAAGTTTAAGGTGTGTGGATTTCAACTCCCAGAATTCCCCAATCAGTATGTTGAGCTGCTGGTTACAGGCAGAGATTATGATCTTTTTTTTTATCCTTCCCTTTAATAGGTGGCTCCCAGAATCTGCCAGGTGGTTGTTAATTAAAGGGAAAGTGAAAGAAGCTCACAGACATTTAAAAAGATGTGCCAGAATGAACAGAAAGAAAGAATTTGATGACAAAATAAATCCTGAGGTATGTCAAGACATCAGTACCTAAAAACTCAAGAGATGAAACTGATTTTCACTGTTCGCATCGCCCCCCCCCTTACAATTCCCCCAACTGCTATGAAGATAGAATGGACAAATGAGTCACAGGCTCTCTATTCCTCATTTTTGCAAATGTATTCAGTTTGGGTTCCCCCCCCCATTTTTTCATTCTCCATTCCATTTGGATTTGGTTATTAGTAATTTTAGATATATATTTTTTAGGAAGGTTGAATTTAAAATGTGTAATTTTGAACCTGTTTCTCCAAGTAAAAGCTTTTTTACCCCTGCAGTTTCATCTTTTTTTTTAAAAAAAATATTTTTTATTAAACTTTTAACTTAAAAAAATAAATAAAGAAAAATACAACAAAAAAACAAAAACACATTAAAAACACACAACAGACATAACATTACATCATATAGTATTTTACAGCTTGCCGTATCGACATATATATATATATTCTCTGTTCTTATTCAATCGATCCTTTACATGCTTATATTTACGTTGGTATCTATTTACCAATCCATCCTTATCCAGTTAACACAATTCAGTGGTTTACACTTCCTAATTTTAACTTAATTAGGTTAATATTCCAATTTATTATTTTGATTTCTTTTTTCTAACCAATCATATAATTTATTCCACACTTTGTAGTATTCTGACTCTTCCCTTTCCTTAATTTTTTTTATTTCTTTTTGTCACAACAGTATACACAAACAATTGTCATAGATAAAACAACATATCTTGAAGAAAATATATATATATATATATATATATATATATATATAAGTAAAAAATATGCAACAACTATATTAATTTGATATAATGAAGAGAACAATAGGACAGGAACGGTAGGCACTTTTGTGCTCTTATGCACGCCCCTTATAGTCCTCTTAGGAATGGGGTGAGGTCAATAGTAGACAGTTTTTGGTTGAAGATTTTGGGATTTTGAGTAGAGACTATGGAGTCAGGTAATGAGTTCCAAGCATTAACAACTCTATTACAGAAGTCATATTTTCTGCAATCAAGTTTGAAGTGGTTGACATTTAGCTTGAATCTATTTTTTGCTTTTGTAATATTGCGATTGAAGCTGAAGTAGTCTTTTATAGGAAGGATATTGCAATAGATGATTTTGTGTGTTAAACACAGGTCATGTCGAAGTCGATGGAGTTGTAAGTTTTCTAATCCCAGGATTTCAAGTCTGTTGGTATAAGGTATTTTGTTGTTTTCGGAGGAGTGAAGAACTCTTCTAGTAAAATATTTCTGGACTTGTTCTATTGTATTTATGTCAGAGAACAGTTTCATCTAACATGCAGTTTTCCCAAACAATTTCTTTTTATGTTTACGAAATTTTTTATCTAATAACGTCTGTTGTTTTTGGAATGGCAAACTGCACTGCACTATTTAGAGAGATGTTAATTTCAAGTAATAACCCAGATCTGTTGCAAACTAAACAAATATTTCTCCCATCCTTACATGAAAATGGCACCATGGAGCGGCAGACTGGGTTCAGGCAGACCTTGGCTATTCAAGGCAGAATCAGCTGGCCACATTTTACCTTACATTCAAGACCTTTAGTTCTTCACTACTAAGAAAGATTGGGTGTCACTTTAGTTTGCTATGCTAGTAAATGGAGAATATCAGTGAACTGTTGTACAAAAGGGGGGTCTGCCTCTCCTTGGTTTATCTTGGGTGTAGAAGTGAACATATGGCTATCATCAGCTTTTAACAAAGAGGGGCTCTTGTTATTATATCCTTTCTCAATACATATAAATAACCCACATTGCACAGGACCACTTTCTCAACTGATTAGCTATCATTTGGCCTTGAGGTGACCTGAGACAAGCTTCTTGGCTTCACTGTTGCAATCTCTGCATATCCCAGAGCAGGGATCTCCAACTTTAACAACTTTAAGGCTTGTGGACTTCAACTCCCAGAATTTCTCAGCCAGCTTTGGCGTTGAAGTCCACAAGTCTTAAAGTTGCCAAGATTAGAGACCCCTGTCCCAGAGGATGGAAATAGAATCCCATCCTGCCTCTGGAACTGGCCTCATACCTCATGGTAAGTCATAGTATGTCTTTGATTTTGATTTTGCATTCTTTGGTGAGCCCAAACACTGGTTTATAAGCTGTAGATCAGGGGTCCCCAAGGATGCCACACCCACCAAGCCACACTCAGAACTGGTAGTAAAAAAATTTGAAACCCAACACTGACAAGCACCCTCTGCTCAAGTGGCTGCCGCTCGCACAAATGGAGTGGTGTGCACGTACATGCGCCTGCTGCTCATACGCCCTCCTCGTGCCAGGCCACCAAGTTAGAAAGGTTGGTGACTGTTGCTGTAGTCTGATGGTTGAATGTGTTGATGAATTCAGATAGTTGGGTTTATGCAATAAATCATGGCCCAGCATGAACCCAATTTACACAAGTTTCTCAAATTAAAGAACTAAAGCACATGAGACCAATGGCAGAAGTGTGCTTTCTCTGTATGCATGTCCTTCATTTAAAGAGACCAAATTTGGTTTAAAGAAAAAACACTAGTAGAAAGGAGACCAGATTGACTGAAGAGGATAATTAGTAGTCCAACCATGAAAAACAAACTGAGCAAGCACACAGTTCTACAAAACGTTATGTTCCCCATTTGGATGATGCATTATATAGCCATGTATTTGAAACTACGTGGATCAAATAAGTAGATTTATAGCTCTACAAATAATTTTGCAAATGCAGTTTTAGTATGTGCTTGTTTTTTGATAATACATTTCTGTTCTTATTTCTTGGTTATTTTATTTCATAAAATACTTATAAGTGGCTGCTCTAAAACTCAACTTCCCTTTCTCAGAGCTTACTCAAGATTGCAGCAGTGATAAACCAGAAGTCAGACGGGAACTATTCCTACATCAGTCTTTTCCGAACACCAATGCTGAGAAGGATTTCCTTTTTCATGGCAGCTGTGTGGTGAGGCACATGTCTTGAGTTCTCTTGGACATTTTTTGTCCTCCTGGGGTCTGATTCTGGGGGTTCTTTGTACATCTCTTCATCTCTTTACCCTTCAGGTTTGGAGCAGCTTTTTGCTATTATACCATTAGCATGAACATCACTGGTTTTGGCCTGGGAATGTATATGACCCAGTTTGTCTTTGGGTTCATTGAGGTTCCTGCCAAGCTCCTTGTTTTTGTTATGGTAAATCGAATTGGACGAAGGAAAAGCCAAGCCTGGGCCCTCATCCTAAGTGGATTATGTGTGGGAATCAACATTATTGTCCCAACATGTAAGTAGTTTTAGTTAGAGTTTCAGCAGGGGTAATTGAGTAAATATTACGGAAATTAGTTTCCCCAAACAAATTTTTACTCAAGAGAGCAACTTTCCCCAACAAGATGACCTCCAATTCTGGGCACAATATCTAGTGATGGGATTCAATTAATTTAACAATCGGTTCTCTGCCCTAATAACCAGCTGGGTAGGCGTGGCTGGGTGGGCATGGCCCACTCAATGTCACTCACATCAAGGGGTGCCTTGCCTCGCCATGCCTGGCCCCTCCTCACGCCTCCTCTCCCAGCCACTCCTTATCACGCCCGGCCTCGCATCACCTGGCCTCTCCTTGACTTACGACCACAATTGAGCCCAAAATTTATGTTGCTAAGTGAGAAATTTATTAAGTTAATTTTGCCCCATTTCACAACTTTTCTTGCCACAGTTGTTAAGTGAGTCACTGCAGTTGTTAAGTTAGTAACATGGTTGTTAAGTGAATCTGGATTCCACATTGACTTTGCTCGTCAGAAGGCTGCAAAGTGAGAACACATGACCCTGGGAGACTACAACTGTTATAAATATGAGACAGTTTTCAACCATCTGAATTTTGATCTGTGACCATCGGGATGCTGCAATAGTTGTAAGTCACTTTTTTCAGTGACATTGTAACTTTGAATATTCACTAAGTGAACCGTTGTAAGTCAAGGATTAACTGTACAAAAATATAAAAAGCTTCTTTGCTTGCAAAAAATATCATGCTGCCCTAAATACCAATCATTAGATTAGAAATGGGGGAATACACACTGAGGATTAATGACAGTCACAGCTATCCTGGAAACCTTAACCATATTGCCAAATACCTTCCTTTGCATCAGCAATACCTGCAACCCAGAGTTACAAATCAGGCAGGGTGCCAGAGCACCTTGAGGAATTAGAATAGTGAAAATGCAATGCTAACTATCAGCAGCCAACTCTTGCTCGTAAAGTGAAACCCTTTAGCAGAGAGGTCATTTAAGCTCTCCAGAAAGTGGGTGGGCACACTGGAGCTACAAAATGCCGAGCTAAAGAAACAAATTAACGAAGTATATAGGGGACCCAGGTTCAAATCTCTGGCCTCCCTAGCTTGTCAGGATCACAATAAAAGTAGTACATGTCACAGATATCTAAATAAAATTCAAGCCTGGTGCCTTGTTACTAAGCCTTATTATCATGAGAGAAAACTAAAATGAATTGGAGGGAGGATCCACACCCCTGCCTCTTATTTTTTTTAAACTTATTATCAGTGAGCAACCATGTGCCTATGCCAATCCGAAGAAATGCAAGAGACTCCTGTCCTAAAGGTGCTTTTTCAAGAGGCAACTGGACTTTCTGGAAACCAAAGAAGTCCAATTGCCTCTTGAAAAAGCACCTTTGGGACAACCATGACCTGTATAACTGAAGAATCCCCATAGACAAGAGACTCTTGTGCTCAGTGAACTGACAAAGCACCCTTTCCCACCCAGGAGAAGCAATCCTTAGATCCATTTACACCACTTAAAGATACTGGCTGGTCTCACTCACCTCATAAGATATCCTAAGGCAGTGACGGCTAACCTTTTCTGGACCAAGTGCCCAAAGCACTCAAACCCTCCAAATTCAATGCATGCGTAGACCTGTGCATGCACCCCATCTCCCTGTGCATGTGCATGTGGCCCCCACATGCACTCTGCCCCCTGCACATGCAAGGCAGAGACTCAAAGACCAGCTGGCTGGCAGGAAGTGCATGCGTGGCAGAGCTGAACTGTGGTAGCAGCTTGTGTGCCCACAGAGAGGGTGCTCCATGCCACCTCTGGCACGCCTGCCATAGGTTCACCATCACGGTCCCAAGGGAGTCATTCAGATTTAAGGAAAGATCACATGCCCACAGAAAGGCAGTAAAAAAAATCAGACAGAGTACCAAGCTTGCATCCTGCCTCTAAGAAATACACCCCAAAAGGATAGTGCCAGGAACCAGTAAAGCAGTTTAAAAAGCTTAAAATAACCTTCCCCTTTAAGAAAGTCAAGCCTCTAAAGAAAAAAACAAACCTCAGGAGAAGCTCAGGCTACAGAAAGTCTGGGTGTACTGGCAAGAACCATTAGTTGTTACAATGTAACAAGGTTTTACCATAGCGCAGTTTCTGAAAACACTTAATCAGGGCAATAAAGAGAAGGATTAGGCTTCAACAACACACAGAGGCAAACCAGAATGTCTCCTTCCTGCCTTCCTGACAGGATTAACTCTGTAAGGTGGGAAAAACAAAAGGCTGTTTCTTCCAACAGCTGGTTCACCAAACTGCTCAAAAAGTTAGCTAGTGGTTCTCCAGAACTGGTGTGAACTGGCTGAATCCCACCACTGACAATATCTGTAAAGTATCAGATGCAATTAAGACAAGTAAGAAACTGTGTACAAATGGAGGGCCTTTAGATCATGTTGAAATTGTCTATCCATTTCAAATTGATTGATTTTAAGGGTAGGCAAACTATTGCCTTTTAGATATTTTTAGCAGGATACGGCAAGCTAGCTGCATTATTCCATACTTGTATTTGCATATTTATCTCAGGTAATTCTCAATCAAATACAATTAGTATTGATTTTTTAAAAAGTGATTTATTTCACATTTACTGACAGTATCCACATCACTCATTATCTTTAAACTCAGTGTCTTTTGTAGATCATTAGATCAGATGAGAAGGTTTGAGTGACTTTGCTGAAATTTTAAATGAAAACAAAATGCTTTTTAAAAGATTTCTGATGCTTTAGCTTTAGTGGCAAAATTTATATTTTGTCACATGTCAGGATAGTGACTTTTAGGGTAAGTTTACAGGAAATATTAAAACCTCTCAGTTGTGTCAAGATTATTTGGGTGAAAGCTTTCACTTCACCTCAGCTTTTGAGTCTAGAAAATGCAGCCAACACAACAAGGGCAACCCTCCCAGCCTCAGGCTCTAAATGTGCAAAAGGCAGGGGTGAAATGCTCCCGGTTCGGATCAGATCACTTGATCTAGTAGCGATGGTGGCGGGTGGTTCAGAGACCTGGTAACAAAAATCCCTATCCCCCACTCCCATGCCCAGCTGAGCCACGCAATCATCAGAGGCTTTTTTTTAAACTTTTAAAAGCATTTTTTTCAGCAGAAGAAAAAATGCTTTTAAAAGTAAAAAAAAAGTCTCTGATGATCGCGTGGCTCAGCAGGGACCGTTAGAGCCCTTTAAAAGCATTTTTTCTACAACCTCCTCGGCCGAAGAGGTTGTAAAAAATGCTTTTAATAGCTTCTGAGGATCAGGCTACTCAGTTGGGATCATCAGAACCTTTTAAAAGCATTTTTTCTACAACCTCTTCAGCCAAAGAGGTTGTAGAAAAAATGCTTTTAAAAGTTAAAAAAAAAAGTTGGCCATGCCCACCCAGGCGCATTACCCCCCCATCTAGCCACGCCCACAGAACCGGTCGTAACAAATTTTACATTTCACCACTGGCAAAAGGGTTATTGATGTGGTGAAGCAAGCAAATGGTCAGTCTATATCAGTGGTCCCCAACCTTTTTTTGGCCATGCCCCATCTAAGCATCTCTAAAATCCTGTTGCCCCCCTCCCCCAGTGACATATAATTCTTACTATTCAAAAAGTGAACTCCTACTCATGCAGAGGAAACCTAAAAGTCCATTAACTTGGTTTAAACAAGGTTCCAATTGCCCCCATTAAAAATCAAATTTCTCCCCTTTGTGGCATGGGCCCCACGTTGGGAACCACTGGTCTATATCTATAACCGCCCACATGGTCAGCCTTCATTGTAGCACAGTGTTTCTTAAACTTGGCAAATAAGACATGTGGACTTCAACTCCCAGTATTTCTCAGCCAGCAGTTTTAGGAATTGAAGTCCATACAGTATGTCTTAAAGTTGCCAAGTTTGTTGTAGACTGCTGGGTCCCATTTCTGTCTTCTCAGGCAACTAGTGCTAGGCTCAGTTAAACATTGGTGGTAATGACCCAGTATGAACTCGTGCTTCCCAAGATGTCAACTGTACCCTGTTTCTCATCCCAGCTCAGGGGATTGTGCGTTCAGTGATTGCCATCATTGGCAAAGGATTTTCTGAAGCTGCCTTCACTATAGTCTTCTTGTACTCTTCAGAACTCTATCCCACCATTCTTAGGTAAGAAAGAGATGCTTTCGAGATGAATAATTGATTGATGGATCAAGAAGAACTTGGTCTGACCGAAAAGAGCTACTGCTATTTCCTACAATCCTAGATCCTGGTGTGTGCATGCCCTCCCTCCAATACCTTTTAAAAATTTGCTTTTCTGCATTTAAGATCATGCAAGGCCATTTGGGGCCTGAAACTGCAGGGCTGAATAATCACCTGACCACCTAATCAATTAAAAACCATTTTCTTTCAGAACTATTATTTTTAATTGAAACAGAAATCATTTAATGATTGAATTCAATTGTTTTTACTTTAACGGTGGCATAAAAAAAACACCCTTGAATGAGCAACTGCGTATGCATTTGGATTGAATACATTATCAAAGCTCTTAATATCAGGAGGTGTTTACGTCCTGCTGATTAGCTTGCTCCTCTTATAATGTATACTATGTTCTTAATAGATTAAAAGAGGGATGCAGATGTGGACTTCAAGCCAGCCTATCATTTGTGTCCCTTGAATTCAGCTTCCAACCTCTATTTGATTGCTTTCTGCCTTGGCTTCTAGACAGAGTGGACAAGGATACTGCTCCTTCATGGCCCGTCTAGGGGCATGTGTGGCTCCGCTTGTCTTCCTGTTGGATAGCATATGGAAGCCTCTGCCCCAAACGGCATCTTTTGCCATGGCATTGCTGTGTGGTTCATCAGCCTTCTTTCTCCCGGAGACCCGAGGCATCCGCCTGCCAGAAACGATAGAGGACATTGAAAAACAAAGGTATGGATGGGATTCCCCAAGAATTAGGAGACTGTATGGCTTGCTAAGGGACACGGTGGCTCAGTGGCTAAGATGCTGAGCTTGTCGGCAGTTCAATGATTCGAATCCCTAGTGCCACATAACGGGGTAAGCTCCCGTTACTTGTCCCAGCTTCTGCCAACCTAGCAGTTTGAAAGCATGTAAAAAATACCAGTAGAAAAATAGGGACCACCTTTGATGGGAAGGTAACACCGTTCCGTGTACCTTTGGTGTTTAGTCATGCTGGCCACATGACCACGGAGATGTCTTCGGACAGCGCTGGCTCTTCGGCTTTGAAATGGAGATGATCACCCCCCCCCAACATATGTGCGAGGGGAACCTTTACCTTTACCTTTATGGTTTGCTTAAGCCTTCACATTTTTAAAGCAGAGCTTAGTTTCTTCCCATCAGTTTATGAATTTTTTAAATGTTTTTTAAAGTTATGTTTTTTAAAAAAAGCTTATTTAAAGAGTCATAAGCATATTTGTATAAAATGTGTTTTATACACAGAAAGATGTACATATCTATATAATTTTCCTAGTTTCCAGATATGTTAGCATTTGCTTTTGGTTTTTATCTTCCCCAACTTGGGACAAATTCTTTGATTAAGAATTCCACATAACACTAGAAGTGCCCATACCAATAGATAATTGCATAATTTAACAGCATTTGAGTTCACATATTGGTTAAGGAAGTTAAAGTCTGCTAAACAGAAAGCTTACCGTTGAAGATGGTAGGAATTGGATACTTTAGTGAAGTTCTAAATATGGATTACTTTTCATTTGTCCATCTAAGAGGATCTAATATTAATAGTATTAGAAAGAAGATCCTGAGCATTATTTACTGGCACCCAGTTCCAAAGTTTCGTAAAGTTTACTGGACTAAGCTATATAACAATATGAGTAGTTCCTGATAAAGTATAGGAATGTGTTGGGTGTCTGTATAGAGGTGCATAATGCACCGTCTAATCGTATCAGAGGTATCTGAAAAGCACCAACATTTCTTTCGGGATACTCCTTATGGGATAAACTTTCTGGGACTCTGCCTTTGTTATTTTCCTTCAGTCAATTTTTTTTCAAACAGAATTAATCTTCCCCCTTCGCTTCTTTAATTATAGCTCGAAAGGGAACAAACATCTGCGTGACGATACACCTGAAGTCGCACCTCTCCAATTATCACACAATTGACCTGCTGAAAGGTTAGGTAAGTGAAGCTGCAGAAAGAGGCAAAGTAGCAACATTAGCTTGAAGCAGGGGTGAAATGCTATTGGTTCTCACCGGTTCGGGTGAACCAGTAGTGGTGGCGGCACATGGTTCGGTGAACCTATAGCGGAGACAGCGTGAGGCTCTGCCCACCCACCTGGACGTCATTACTTCCTGGTTTTAACCAGGAAGTAACCTGTATTTGACCGTCTGTGCATGCGAAGAAGGCTTTGTGCATGTGCAGAGGGTCCAAAATTGCATGTGATACGTACGTGCGAGTGGAGCATGACACACGTGCACGGTGTGCACATTTCTGAACAGGGAGGGAAGGTAAGTAGATTTCACCCCTGGCTTGAAGATCCTAATTTTGACAGTACAATAAGCTCAATAATAGAACTTCCTTTTGTAGGGTTCCTTAGCAGGCAAGCAAAGGTTTGGTGTAGTTGTAAGATTCAAATAATTTAATAACTGGTTCTCCCAGAGTCAAGTTGGCTGATGTGGGAGGCGTGGCCCATCCCTGTCCTCCAGTTCCGCCGCATATGCGGGACAAGCCTCCAGTGATGGCCAACCTGAGCCTGGGAGAACCGGTTGTTAATTTATGTCCCCCCCAATCAAAGTGGATCCTGGGTGCTGCACTGCAATGGAGAAATGGGCAACAGAGTGGCCGGTACAAGGGAAAGAGGAGGGAAAATGACCTTCTCCTTTATTTGCAGCGGCCTCTCCGTTGCCTGTTTCTCCATTGCAGCACAGTGCCCAGAATCCACTTTGATAGTGGGGGTGGGATGGGGTGGTGGTTAATTTAACAATCAGTTAATTTAATTAAATCGGTTAATTTAATTAACAATCTGTACGAACTGGCTGAATCCCATCACTGATTTGGTGGATCTTGAATCTCCAGACCAGATGCTTTACTGTCATAAATCTCTTCCAACTGGCATTCTCCAGGAGAGATGGGAACTTAGCAATATGCAGTCCATACTTCAACAAGAAGACCAGAGCCTTTGGGAATGCGGGTGATAAAAATAAATAACTAATAAATATAACTAATAAATATATAAATAAAAAATAAAAACAAACAAATATCCAAAAAAGTTATGTAGGTTGTTCCGTTATTATTCATCCATACCATACAGGTAGTCAGTCAGACCTAACATCCTCCATTTTGTTGCACGAAATGCCTTTAAAAATCAAAACAGAATCTATTTCCCAAGAAAAGCTGTTTTTTTTAATTAATTCCAAAATTTTACTGTAAAAGATTAATATTCCAATTACATCCGGATCCCGAGTTTATTTATAACTTTCTAAGATCAAAATCTTATTTGGCATTTTTCTGTTTATTTTAGATTCAGATTCTTAAGCTTATGATTAAAATTTTCTTTCATTGGGGATTAAGGGCAGATTCACCCAGCATTTTCCAACTTGTCATTCCAAAGGTCTCTAATAGCATAAAAGTAGTTAATGAGCAATTTCCAAAAGTGGTTAGAAAATGAGATTTGCTAACTTAGCGTCCTTTAGTGTTGCCAGTTAGATGACTGATCCTGTTATCTCCCAGCACTTAAACCCACAGAAACCCACTATCCTGGGGTTTGCTCTTCAGGAGCAGCCATCTAGAGTACATATGCTGGATCTCTTTTTCCTCTCCTTATCTGGAAAGGTTCCAAGAAATCAGTTTTCTCATTAATTCATAGAACTTTATCAGGGTTATTGGTTCTGTTTTGGCAAAGCCATCTTTAATCCTTCCCTGGACTGAGGCCTTTTCTGCTTGTGTTTATTGCAATGCTGTTCTCTTCAAAAGCAAATCCATCACTTTACAAAGATTTATATTTTGGGAGGGAGTCTAAAATCATAGCATAACAATGAGGCATGTCAATCTAGCAAAAGTGAACACATTAAGTTCAACAAGATTGACTTGTGTTAGTAAATGTGCTGAAGAATCAATTCAACACTCTGAAGAAACAAATATATGTGATAATTTCTTCCCAGTTTACTAAAGGTCTGTAGAGATTCTCAGTCATCCGGGTCATGGTTGTCCCAAAGGTGCTTTTTCAGGAGGTAACTGGACTTTCTAGTTTTTTCTTTGAAGACGTTTTGTTTCTCATCCAAGAAGCTTCTTCAGCTCTGACAGGATAGTGGGGAATGGAAGGATTTATATTCCTTGCAGACAGCTGATCATTTGCATCCTTTTAGAGGGACGTTGAAGCACTTGGAGGTTTATCTGTGTCCTCAGGGTCACCTGAGTAATGCTCCTGGTTCCCGTAGTCTGCAATTTTTCACTGGAAATCCAGTCCTGCTCCCACACCATTCAAAGGGTGTTCATCTCTAATTGTATAGCTAGAAGTCTGTAGAGATTCTCAGTCATGCAGGTCATGGTTATCCCAAAGGTGCTTTTTTCAGGAGGCAACTGGACTTTGTTTTTTTCTTCTGAAGATATTTCGCTTCTCATCTAAGAAGCTTCTTCTACTCTCACAGGCTAGCTAGTGGAATCATTCCATTCCCCACTATCCTGTCAGAGCTGAAGAAACTTCTCGGACGAGAAACGAAATGTCTACAAAGAAAAAACAAGGAAGTCCAGTTGCCTCACGAAAAAGCATCTTTGGAATTCCCAGTTTACTGTACTTATTTCAATTAAATCCCAATATCTCTTTAGCCATGTTTAAACACACACACACACACACACACACACACACACACACACACACACACACACTCCTTACAAATTTCCAATATGCTATTGCTTACACATACTTTGAGAAGGAGACTATTTTGAATACTCTGGGATTGGTGTGTGATTTAACTTTTTCTCTTATTAAACTGGACAGCAGGACTAACATGCCTCCTTCAGTTTCAGTATTCTCAGCTGGTATCTGATGAAATTTTGGCAATTTATTTGTAGATGGGAGGAGAAACTGATCCACCACATGATACCCAGAATGGGAAAGGATTGCCGAAGGTTTCATTTTCTTCTCAGTTGATGGATAAATGGAGCAAACAAGTACTACATCAGAACAATAGTTGAGCTGCCTCTTTCCACCATTGAATTATGGGCCAGCAGCAGACCAGAACTAAGAAGTACCAAATGTCCTGAAGGATCAACTTGAACAGGCTAAGAAGGCCTATACGTTTTGTGATAAGTTTTACATCGAGATATAGTTTACTGACTGTAACTGATAGGAGGTATTCCTACAGAAAAAAGATTAGAAAGTCTTGCTATCATTATTTCTACATTCCTGAAATGTTAGGTTTCTCAGTCCATTAACCTATAGATCAAGTTAGCCCTGAGGCCTACATGTTACTGTTTCCTTCCTCATTTTGCTTCCACCTAATATTCCTTTGATCTTTGCTAGTCTTTGATCTTCCTTGTCACCCTGTTTATATGCCTGCAGTGTGACTGCCTTTTTTGCTGGCTGAAGGCCAGGTAGAATATGAAGTGGCTGTGAGGTTCAGGCTGTGTGTTTCTGTTGAGCCTACTTGTTTCTACTGAACCTACAGGGCCTGGGCTGTTGTATGAGATGCCTCTTCCTGGTTCTTGTTTGAGGAGGCATCTTGAGATCAGGCCATGACACATACATACCGAACAGGTAAAGCAACATATCATAATATCTTGTATGATAAATGGGAAAGTCCAGAACGTTGTTTGGGATACAGGATGTCTATATTTCTTCAGGTGGTCACAAAAATCCTTTAATTTGTCTTTCAGATTAAGGCTCTGCTTCTGCGTCTCCTGATTGGAGGTCTGAAAGTTAATTTATACTGATTTATTTCTATTTAATTATATTAGAGACCTGCGGGATTTTTAGTACACTGGAGCATGAAGGTACACCATGAAGAGTTGCATTTTAAGTGGCTTTCTATAACTTGAACCTTTTAAATTGCGTGTTTTCATTTTCCATTCATAAGAGTCAGTAACAATAGTTACCAATAGTTGGTAGCAACTATTTGCTTACATTAGGGATGTTAGACACAGCCTCCTCACTTACTTAAAAGAAACCAAAAAGAAAAAAAACCACAGGCAGCATTATAGCCTTAGCTGTACAGTCCTTAAGAAGGAATCCCAATGCTATCTTTTAGAGCAGGGGTCCCCAACCTTGGCAAAGAATTCTGGGAGTTGAAGTCCTCCAGGCTTAAAGTTGCCAAGGTTGGAGACCCCTGTTTTAGAGTGCTAATAATAAATCACTTTGACCGTGATCTTCATCTGTACTGCCCAGCAGAGGGCAGCAAAAATCTATATTTGAATAAACACAACTGGGAAACAGTACATGTGCTGAATTCTTATAGGGTAGGTGGATTCCCTTGCTTCCCTATGTCGTCACAAATTTCTATTTAAAGAAACAATGCATTGTTGATTATATGAAGAAACTACAAACAAGAGAGCTCCAGTATTATTCCCAGAAACTCCTGCAGTTTGGATACAGAACGATGATGGAACAGGTTAGGTACTTGGGTGGAGGAACAGCGGGAAATCTCAGGGTTCTTAACTAGAGGAGGAGGATGAAAAAAAATATCTTGGAAGATGGCAAAGACAAACGACTTTTGTATTTTTGCTCAGAAATACTATGATTGCCAGGAATTCAGCTTGATTTAGAGCAATCTCTACCTTTTCTTTCTTTAAAGAGTTGAAGGCAGGAGGTCATGTGCCTACTTCCCTCAAGGACTGTTTTCTGCTTGAAGGCTGCCCAGACAAGTTGGGAAAAAATGACACTAAGAAGGGAGGAGGAGTCTGGAAATTGCCCAGCTGTGAGCATCTGGCAATAATCTCAGCAACAGACACACAAGTCTCCTATTCAAGGTTTTTTCCGTGTCATTCTTCCCCGACTGGCATACTTGCATATGACACTGAAATTATGCAAACCTCTCAAAACAGAGAGTGTGGCACTCTGTGGTCCTAGAAAGTGGAAATGACATTCCATCTGCAAAGAACAAAGGCTTCTTTCAGCAGAAAAGAGATGCTATAAGAGGCTCTTCCAAGGAGAATGTTCCAATGGTTGTACTAGCCTTTTAATCCTTTTATACAAAGAAATTTCCCCTATGCCAGGGGTGTCAAGCTCAAGGCCCATGGGCCAGATCCAGCCAGCAGGGTGCTTAGATCTGGTCCACAGGGCCACCCTGGAAACAGCAAAGGACCAGCCCACAGTGCCTCTGCCAGCAAAAATGGAGCTTGGGAGGGCGTGTGGCATGCGGCCCTCCTGAGCTCCATGTTCGCTGGCAGAGGGTTGCAGGAGGCCATCCCAGCCAAAAACGGAGATTGGGAGCCCGTTTTTGCTGGCAGAGCACTTGGGCCACCACTGGTGCCCCTGACCCGAGTGATGTCAAGCTGCCCCCTCCCCACGAAGTCAAACACAACCCTGATGCAGCCCTCAATGAAATCAAGTTTGACACCCCTGCCCTCTGCAATATCCATTAACTGATTACTGTAAAAGATTGCAGGCACAGATCATTTTGTAACATTTTAAAAAGAAAAGAAGTGGAGCAGGATCCTGTTTATGTCCTGCCAGGAATATTAGAATGTGCTTTCTTAGTGCTTTCTTCAAGTAGACATGAAGGATTTCTCTCTTGTTTTCAACAAATATGCCCTGCCTCCTCCTGCCCCAGAGCCTTTTTTCCCCTTAGCAAAGTGCAACTTAATGGCTTTTCTTTGTCCTTGTATTTTGTCAGTCAAAGTATTGTTTCTTAGCTCTACGGCAATCAAGTTATTTTGGAGTTTCTGCCTCCCACTTGTTTCTCAGTATAACTGTTAGGACATTTCCAGCTACAGCTTTAGACTTCCCACCACTTCCTCAGGGAGGGACTAAGCCAATCCCTGTGAATCCAAAATGAACTAGTGCTCACTTACCCAGGCAAGGAGAGCAAAATCCAGCCATCTTTCATTCACGAATGAGAGACCTCTGCACTCACAGCTTTTCTGCACATGACTTGGTGGCCAATCCCAGGTGCTGCTTTTCAGGTTGTAATTTTGAAACCCAGATAAATATTTTCAGAGCTAAACATGTACATGCTGGTAGCAGTGGGGTTGTCTGAAACAAACCATGTGAGAAGGGCAAGAGGAGGATGGAGGGGTTTAATTCATGTATCAGTAAAAGAGTAAAGGAAGAGGAAACATGCCTACCCCTGCAACAAAATGCACATATGCAACAGACTTTAACTTTTGCAGTCATGTTTTTAAGGTAGCCAGAAAATAACATCATAGGGTTTAGAGATGGGTACCACCAAGATTATCTCCAATCCTCTGAAATATGCTGGAAAGCTGATGATATTATTCACCTTCTTCTTAAGAACCTCATAGAGTAAATCTACTCTATGTCCATAGTAGACTGTTCTACAGCTGTACAGCTCTCACCACCAGGAATATTGATGCTGCTCTGGGTTTTCACATAAAAGATTATGAGCCGGTGTCTCAGATTTTGATTAACTTCATGGGCTGAGCATACGATGAAACTCCCGTTCCTTCATTTTTTGCCATATGCCTGCCCACAGAAGGAAGCTTCAGTGGTTGACATCAAGATTCTAGAGAAACACAAAATGGAACCTACAAACTGGAAAGCCAGAACCAGTCCAATACATTTTGCAGATAAGGTGGTGCTGGTGTCCTCTTGCAGTCTACTTGCTACCAGCTGAATCAATCCTGGCAATGGGAGAGCATCTTCAACCACCCTAAAGCCAGGACTGACCCTTTCAAGGGGAAGAACTCTTAGAAAAATGTGATGGAATGTAGTTTGGATTCCAGGGAGGAAGGGAGTAAATTCCAAAGACAGTGAAGTTTAGGTAGCTGGTGTAGAGAAAGACAGTTAAGTTGGCTCCTCTATCTCAGAGTATATGTTTATACTTTATACTGTTTATACTGCTTTAGTTCTTATAGACTTCTGTCTATAAGTGAGGAATAATAAAGGAAACTGCTTAGAAGAACTTCAGTATATCTTTCTTGGTTTTTGGAAAGTAAGAAAAGCATTTGGAAGCTTTAGCTAGTCCAAAATGCAGTGACATGTATAGTATTGGGTGCACCAAGGTATGCCCACATAACAACATTGCTACATGAACTGCACTGGCTCCCAGTAGGTTTCCAGGTACAATTCAAGGTACTAGTTGCTACCTTTATACCTTGTAAGACACGAAGCCAGATTATTTGTGGGACTGGCTCTCCCTAGGGGTGGGTTCTACTTACCTTTACTACCAGTTTGCAATGGGGCCGCATGCGCATGCTTCCTTTGCTTGCGCGTGCGCTTCTGGGCATGTGCAGAAGCTTCCTGATGACATCCGGGTCGGTGGGTGGAGCCTCCTGCCAGTTTTACTATCGGTTCTTGCGAACCGGTTCGAACCAGGGACAATCTGGTGGCTCAGGCTGTAAGATAGCCTGTTATTAAAACACAGCAGCTTGCAATTACTGCAGGCTTGAATCCCACCAGGCCCAAGGTTGACTCAGCCTTCCATCCTTTATAAGGTAGGTAAAATGAGGACCCAGATTGTTGGGGGGGGGCAATAAGTTGACTTTGTAAATATACAAATAGAATGAGACTATTGCCTTACACACTGTAAGCCGCCCTGAGTCTTCGGAGAAGGGTGGGATATAAATGTAAAAAAAAAAGAAAAAAAGAAAAAAAACCCACCACTGGCTCTCCCTCATGGGGAGGCAATGCTGCCTGTTGGATTGGCAGAGAGGATCTGCTCCAGGCCCCCTCAGTGAAGCAGTCTCACATGGTGGATCCTAGGATGTGTATCTTCTCTGTGATGGCACCTGCCTCATGGAACAGCCTTCGGATGGCTCTGACCCTCCTGGTCTTTTGGTATTGGTGCCAGCCATATTCTGGGGCTATATGCTTTGGATATATGGAGAGGCTGCCTTTTGTGATGTCTAATGATTGGGGGTATTTTAGTATGTTTTATGATTGTTAATGTTTTCTATATTTAGTTTGCTGGCCAGAGTTTCACTGGATAGATGGGCACCCTTATACATTTGAGAAGGAAGGAAGGAAGGAAGGAAGGAAGAGGAAGGAAGAAAAAGAAAGAAGGAAGGAAGGAAGGAAGACAGACAGACATTTGAAAAATGAAAGGACAGCTCAGATAGTAATTGATAAGTAACCCTCGTCAATTTTTTTACTGTTCTTCTCTATTGAAGAGACAAAGCTGAGCACAAGAAGTAAGCTATCCTGGACCCCTAAAATAACCTGTGTTTCTGGTATGCTTGAAGATCATCCTTATTTACAATTCACCTACAAGACATGGGAGCGACTGCATGGGCTAGAATCTAGACTCTAGAGAACCATTTTGTGCGTTACCTCTGGCAACCAAAAATATGGGTCAAGCTGATTGTTGAGGCAAAACAGACTAAATTAGGTGACCATTGGATTGCCTATCTCCATCTTTCCTTTCAGTAGAGGGGAGCAGCTGAAGAATCCAAAAAGCTATCCTCACCATCTCCTTCTCTTTGTCGAATGCGAGGCTCTCCCTGCAGGCAGCTGCCTACGCTGCACAGCCTGGTAATAGATTCTGGACTGCTCCATACATGCAAAATCTCCCTGCTTATCTGCTGAAAGTCTCTCTCCCCCCTCCCCTCCCCCTCCCCCTCCAGTTTAACCCAGGAGGTGATTAATTTGGGGCAGCAGAGAATATGCCATTTGAAACCACTGGAAGGCAGTCCTGCGATGACATGCTAAGTAATTAATGGCATTACTTTTAATAGATCCTCCAGAAAGTGCTAAGTCAGTGACATCTGCAGCAGTGTGGCAATGATACCTTCCAGGAGAATATTTTTAACCCGGTGATGCCTCAAAAGGAAGCCTGAGGGCAGGCTGAAAATGGCCACAGAAAGAAAGAGTCGCTTACATAGTCCTGAGTTCTTCTTTAGTCAGCTGAACCCGAAACATCACCACCCCCACCCCTGGCTGTTGGGCATTTAATCAAGAATTATGTAGCATGTATTTTCTTCTACAGGGTTAACAGAAAGTAAGTGAATGGCATGCCTAATAATCTGCTCCAGCAAGGGAGCCTTGTCGCCAGATGCAGCGTTCCTTGTGCATTGCTGATGCAGATTAATTACCTGTGACCAAGAGCTGTATCAAAATCTTGGTCTCTGGTGGAAGAGAAAATTAAAATAAAGCTAGCTTGCCAGAGTAAGAAGGAACAGAATAACTATAGCATCTTGCCGGAGGCCCGAAGTTGACTTAGGAAAGCAGCCATCTCTCCCCACCCCACCGCCCAGCTTGCACAGAAATTCAGGCTGTTTCAATGAATAGAATAAGAAGAAATGCCCTGACAGTGAGAACAATTAATCAGTGAAATGATTGAGAATCTCTGTAGACATTCAGAAGTTGTGAGTGCTCCATCACTGGAGGTTTTTAAGAAGAACTTGGACAACCATTTGAAATGGTAGAGGGTCTCTTGCTTAAGCAGCGGGTTGGACTGGAAGACCTCCACCTCCACCTCCACCCAGACCTTCTAACTCTTTTAAATTCAAAGTTCAAAGACTTTATTGTCATTGTACATCATTTATACAACAAAACTGGTTTAGCCTCTACTGGTGCAGTCCATACAAGAATACAAGACAACTTGAATAATATAAAGAATAATCCTTATACAAGTAGTTAGGAAAAAAAACCCTAGTCATACTTTACCACATGTACTGTGCAACATGTAAATTATTCTGTTATTCAAGTAGTGTTGTACTCATGTGAGGTCCAAAGCATTTTTTTCTGAATGATTTTGAAGTATGTACAGCTCTAATCCTTATCCCAGCCAGTTAAAGACCTAGTGGCCCCATCTGAAATTTTGCAGGGTTGAACTGGGAGTTATGTGGTTGTTCAGCTTTGTTTCTTTTTTGTGGCTTAATGCATTGGATAGACCAAGCTGACTTGGTTAGTTCATGGTACACTGAAAATGAATGAATTCAATAACTGTGTTATATGAATGCCGCCACATGCTGTCAATGTAATTCCCAGGATTAAGGCAAAGGATTTCTAAATCAAAAAGCAATATTATCAGGCAGATTTTTCTCTCAAACATATTTTTTCCTTTAAGTCAGAAAGTATAACCTTCTGTTTGCTTGCTTGTTTCATCATTTTTCTCCTTTTATATTAAAGAAATGAGATCAAACAAAAGAACATATTTTCATAATTTCATTCCTACAATGAGGGGAAATATCCCTATTTACAATTATAGAGATCTATTAATTGATGCTTCTGCCAAGTTGCTCTGAATATGTTGTTGAAAATATGGGCTGTGTAAATGAAAATAGAGCAAACCTAAATATATATATAAAGCCTGGAACAAGATCTTTGTTCAGAGTTGCAGGATTAATGGAAGGGCACCAAATAACACCTGAGAGGCAGGATGATAGTTTGACATTTTCAGTCAAGCTTAGGAAATCAGGAGCATTATTGTAGACAGCATTATTGCATGCTGTCTACAAGAATCTGAACTGCTAATGGTCAAAGCAAATTGGTGGTAGATAATATTTAATGGAATTCAAGGTGGGCTGGACTTAGATCTATGTGGGTATGAAGGGATTCAAAACTGATGATGCATTTGACCCTCCCTCAGGATCATCCTGGTCATATCCTACATTTTCACTCTGTCTCTTCAAAAGAGAGAAAGTGCCAAAAAGTTCAGGAACAACAACTGCTGTCCTTTAACATCTGTGGCCTTGGGTGATTAGGTTACTTTTCATTATTACTTTCCTTAATAATTTTAGATTAACAATATTGGCACTTTTGGATATGCTTTTTGACACAGTCATCTATAATCTATATCTATATCTATATCTACATATACATATACATTATTTCTATCTATCTATCTATCTATCTATCTCTAATTTATTTATCTCTCTATTATCTCTCTCTCTCCCCCTCCCCCTCCAGTTTAACCCAGGAGGTGATTAATTTGGGGCAGCAGAGAATATGCCATTTGAAACCACTGGAAGGCAGTCCTGCGATGACATGCTAAGTAATTAATGGCATTACTTTTAATAGATCCTCCAGAAAGTGCTAAGTCAGTGACATCTGCAGCAGTGTGGCAATGATACCTTCCAGGAGAATATTTTTAACCCGGTGATGCCTCAAAAGGAAGCCTGAGGGCAGGCTGAAAATGGCCACAGAAAGAAAGAGTCGCTTACATAGTCCTGAGTTCTTCTTTAGTCAGCTGAACCCGAAACATCACCACCCCCGCCCCTGGCTGTTGGGCATTTAATCAAGAATTATGTAGCATGTATTTTCTTCTACAGGGTTAACAGAAAGTAAGTGAATGGCATGCCTAATAATCTGCTCCAGCAAGGGAGCCTTGTCGCCAGATGCAGCGTTCCTTGTGCATTGCTGATGCAGATTAATTACCTGTGACCAAGAGCTGTATCAAAATCTTGGTCTCTGGCGGAAGAGAAAATTAAAATAAAGCTAGCTTGCCAGAGTAAGAAGGAGCAGAATAACTATAGCATCTTGCCGGAGGCCCGAAGTTGACTTAGGAAAGCAGCCATCTCTCCCCACCCCACCGCCCAGCTTGCACAGAAATTCAGGCTGTTTCAATGAATAGAATAAGAAGAAATGCCCTGACAGTGAGAACAATTAATCAGTGAAATGATTGAGAATCTCCTTAGACATTCAGAAGTTGTGAGTGCTCCATCACTGGAGGTTTTTAAGAAGAACTTGGACAACCATTTGAAATGGTAGAGGGTCTCTTGCTTAAGCAGCGGGTTGGACTGGAATACCTCCACTTCCACTTCCACACAGACCTTCTAACTCTTTTAAGTTAAAGTTCAAAGACTTTATTGTCATTGTACATCATTTATACAACAAAACTGGTTTAGCCTCTACTGGTGCAGTCCATACAAGAATACAAGACAACCTGAATAATATAAAGAATAATCCTTATGCAAGTAGTTAGGAAAAAAAACCCTAGTCATACTTTACCACATGTACTGTGCAACATGTAAATTATTCTGTTATTCAAGTAGTGTTGTACTCATGTGAGGTCCAAAGCATTTTTTCTGAATGATTTTGAAGTATGTACAGCTCTAATCCTTATCCCAGCCAGTTAAAGACCTAGTGGCCCCATCTGAAATTTTGCAGGGTTGAACTGGGAGTTATGTGGTTGTTCAGCTTTGTTTCTTTTTTGTGGCTTAATGCATTGGATAGACCAAGCTGACTTGGTTAGTTCATGGTACACTGAAAATGAATGAATTCAATAACTGTGTTATATGAATGCCGCCACATGCTGTCAATGTAATTCCCAGGATTAAGGCAAAGGATTTCTAAATCAAAAAGCAATATTATCAGGCAGATTTTTCTCTCAAACATATTTTTTCCTTTAAGTCAGAAAGTATAACCTTCTGTTTGCTTGCTTGTTTCATCATTTTTCTCCTTTTATATTAAAGAAATGAGATCAAACAAAAGAACATATTTTCATAATTTCATTCCTACAATCAAAAGAAATATCCCTATTTACAATTATAGACATCTATTAATTGATGCTTCTGCCAAGTTACTCTGAATATGTTCTTGAAAATATAGGCTGTGTAAATGAAAATACAGCAAACCTAAATATATATATATATATATATATATATATATATATATATATATATATATATATATATATATATATATATATATACACACAGAGATAAATATATATATACAGAGAGAGAGAGAATATATATATATATATTCTTCTTCTTCTTCTTCATCATCATCTATATCATGCATCCAGCGAGCCATGGTATTCAATAGCAGTACAGTTCTGGAAGCATTTTGTTCATATTTTTTGAAGCTATCAGTGTGGGTTTGGGTCTGCTTTCTGGGTGGATGTGCGGTGGTGACATCCTGTGTGGACCTTGTGAGTGTGGGTCTGGTGTCATTCCTCGTGTTAGGGACTCGTTTGTCAATAAGGGTGGGTTTCAAATGGCTGGTAGGCGGAGGTGTCATCTCGTTTGTTCATGCTGTGTGGGCGTTTTCTATCTCAATGGCTTCTCTGATTATTCTGTTGTTAAAGTGTTCAGTTTTGGCGATAGTTCTGGTCTTTTTAAAGTCAATATCATGTCCTGTGACTTTAAAGTGTTGGACCAGGGAAGAAGTTGGCTCCTCTTTTTTGAATGAGTTCTTGTGTTCTTCAATGCGTGCACTTATTCTTCTGTTGGTTTGTCCAATGTATGTGGTGGGGCAGGCGGTGCATGGGATTTCATATACTCCTTGATTTTCTAACTCAATTTTGTCTTTGGGGTTTCTTAGGATGGTGGATATTTTTCTGTTTGTGCAGAATGCTGTCTTGATGTTGTGTTTGTGGAGGATCTTGCTGATTCTGTCTGTGGTGCCTTTTATATATGGGAGGAGGGCTGTGCCGTTTTCTTGTTCGCTGTCTTGGATTTTAGTGGGGGGTTCTTTTTGGATTAGCTTGGTAATCTTATTTCTTTGGAATCCATTGGATGTTAGTACGTTAGTGAGAGTGTCTAGTTCGGGTTTTAGGTGTTGTTCATCAGCTAAGCATACACACAGAGATAAATATATATATACAGAGAGAGAGAGAATATATATATACAGAGAGAGAGAGAATATATATATATATACAGAGAGAGAGAATATATATATATACAGAGAGAGAGAATATATATATATATATATATATATATATATATATATATATATATATATATATATATATATATATATATATATGCATACACACAGAGATAAATATATATATACAGAGAGAGAGAGAATATATATATATATATTCTTCTTCTTCTTCTTCATCATCATCTATATCATGCATCCAGCGAGCCATGGTATTCAATAGCAGTACAGTTCTGGAAGCATTTTGTTCATATTTTTTTTGAAGCTATCAGTGTGGACTTCGTGAGTCGAAAGCTAGACAAACTGAATAGCTAAGGATTCATTCCAATAGCGAGAGTTTTCTTATAGGTCTAGCTAGTTATCTCCTGAGATGAATAGATCACTGCAAAAAGCTCTGGTCCTGCAATGTGTCCATGTATGATAGAAGGAAGGGGGATAAAGGCTTCAACCCCACTCACATTTATAGATGACTCATGCAATCATTTAAAGGACTTCTGTGGGGGCTGCATATGAAGATCCATATTCCTTTGTAGCATGGAATTCAAGAGAGCTGCATTTCCTGCTGCTGAACATTACATGATACAAGTCTTTGATCAGAAGCCTCAAAATGTGATAGTAAAGATGGCACAGATAGGCAGTCTTATTATACTCTTTTTATCTTTGTATTAGAATACAGATCACTGCACTGATGATGTTACCTAGTTTGGTAATGAAATGGCTGCAAGAAAAACACCAACCACAGTGAGCACTCAGGACCCCACAGTTCAAACTTGAGTTAACAAATGTTGCCTTCTATCAAACACAGATCAACCAGCCAATGAATCATTTCCATTGCAGCAGCTCAGATTTTCACATTTGTATATGAATATGTGCTATGATAGTTCTAGCTGTGTGGAATATCTTGCTGTTCTAGTAAAAAAGTCTAAAGGGTTTATTTGATATACTAAAAAAAAAAGGAATGTTCTCTACTTTACAAAGTCCAAAGAAGCAGAACTAGCTCAGTTTGTTGCAGCAAAATCAGCAAAGCAGCCAATCAACAAAAGCACAATAAAAGTTGTGAAACATAAATTGAGAGAAATTGACATATTAGTTATGCCAAAAATGTCCAACAATAAAGATTCCTATCTATTATATCTTGTGTCTCAGAGTCTTAATCTGAATGCGAGCTTAAAGCCACTCAAGCCCTCCGAAATTTTGCCATGACTTTGTCAGCAAGCAAAAGAGCACTTTTGACTTACCAAATCTGAACTTTATTTTCAGTTGCTTCATAACATTAGAAAAACAAATAGTGTTTGATGGATACAGATTGAGTTGAATTAATTTTTTTTAGCAGTCAAAAGAATCCCATTTCCTCTTTACAGTAAGAAATCAATCACTGCTACCTTAAATCCATAGTTAAAACTCTATTTAAAGGTTTCAAAAAGGTGTTAACAGTTTTTGGCTTTCTATCTTTCTTCTATTTTTGTATTATTATATTTAGAAGCATGATGATAAATTTGTTCAGAACAGGAATGGATAAGTAGAAGATTTTATGGATTTATGAAAACCCTTTTATTGCTTAATGTATTTTGTAAAAAGATTGATTACAAGTTTCAACTTGCTTTCACGTGAATCAAGTTCAGCCATTTCATTCTTATCAATCACCACCAATTTACATCTAAGGAATACAGTGACTTTGTTTAATAATAAAGGAATCTCATCCATACTATATATTTAACCTTAACATTATACACAACAAATTCTTTTCAAACACTCTAAAAATGCTAGGAGAATAATTTTAGATTTGAACTTGATGAATCTAATTAAATTCCTTTTAAACCTATTTCAAGGGATGCAGTGGGTCAGGGGCTAGGACATTGAGCTTGTTGATCGAAAGGTCAGCAGCTCAGTGGTTTGAATCCCTAGTGCTGCTGTGTAACGGGGTGAGCTCCCGTTACTTGTCCCAGCTTCTGCCAACCTAGCAGTCTCGAAAGCACGTAAAAATGCAAGTAGAAAAAATAGGGACAACCTTTGGTGGGAAGGTAACAGCGTTCCGTGCGCCTTTGGCGTTGAGTCATGCTGGCCACATGACCACGGAGACGTCTTCGGACAGCACTGGCTCTTCGGCTTTGAAACGGAGATGAGCACCGCCCCCTAGAGTCGGCAACGACTAGCACATATGTGCGAGGGGAACCTTTATCTTTTTAAACCTATTTCAGGAAATTATCAACAAATGACCAGGAAAACAATCCATAGGTGGTAGTACCCTCTGCTAAAATTGCATGAAAGTTTTACATTGTATTGGCAAGATTATAATCACATTGATGCATGATACCATCTTTAATAAGCTTTTCCTAACACTGGATTAATACATTCTACAACTATTTACCTAGCAATGACTCCAGTGAACTAAATCTTCTTAGTAGATATACTAACTGTGGACCCCAAGCTGTATATAACTTACCCAAGCTTTTTCTGCAGACTTCAGCATCCCCTACTCAATAATGCAGCCAAAATATGGCACAAACAGCTGGATAAAAATGATGTGGTTTTCTCTGATTTTCAACAGGGAAGGAATATAGATATGCTAAACTTTCAATAGGTGGATTGTATCTAGAATGTAGAGTGATGAGGTGGTGAGGCCATGTAAATCTGCCTATTCTAGTGACATTTTACAGTCATCTCCTGTCATTGTGATCCTCAGTGGGCAACCTTTTTGGAAACAAACATGTTTTTTATCTCCTGTGATGCAGAGTAATGTTCTCTCAGGACAGTTACCCAAACCCTCAAACCCCCAAACCCCTTCTCAAAATATATCACTTAAAGCATAGACACACACACATACACACACACACACAAAGAGCCACACATGAGCTCCTCTGACCAGTTAAAATGAAAACTGACTCAGCCTTAACCATGGTGGTATAGTCACACCACTACAATAATGATTGTTTTATTATTATTATTATTACCCATATAATCAAGAATCAGAAAATTAGGAAGGTGGCTTAAAGCTGGCAGCAAAGGAAGATCCTGAAAATTGTAATAATTTTAGGGTGAGTCAGCTTGCTCTGCAGGTCTTGGATCTCTGCCTGTAATTGTCATCTTATCACACAATGTGATTTTTTTTTTTTTATTCAAAAAGTTTTTATTAGTCAAAAAAAGGTTTATACAAATACATATCAGGTATGGTAAATTTTCATTTTTCTTATCTAAAATAAGAATTTTACTCAAATTTTTTAACACATACAACAGCCATATGGCAAGCAGGTGACACGAAGTAGCTAAGTTTACAAATTTTAAATACGTAATAAAGAAGAGTCAAGAATAAACAGAATATCGTACAAAAGAGAATAAGGAAAACCAACACAATCCCAAATATCTTTATCACTTCCTAGTTTTGGATCTCAGAACTCTGGGTTCAGCCTGACCCAACTCCAGGGCCGCAACAGCGGCAGCCGCTCAGCCCCATGATCTATAACCTCCTTCTTCAATTCCTGGGTCATCTGATTCCAGGAGGGCTTTGTGTTCCTCCACATAGGCCGTAGCCTCCGCAATTGTACTGATTTTTTCGTAATGCCCTCCGAAAATCATCAATCCTCTGGCATCAGCCATCTGAAGCCCACTCCCTTCTGGTACAATTTGCTTGACAAAAATAATATTTCTTTCTTTTTCACGCACCTGTCTGGGAATCTGCCTCAGAATGGCTATCTCCTGCCCCTGTAAATCAGTGCCCCACTCCTATGTTTTCTAAGAATTTCATCTCGCCTCTTCTCACAAATTTGACATGAACCTCTCTGGGAACTGCATGCGTGCATATTGCTAATTAACTCTATAAACTCGATCCACATCCCAATTCATGAAATCAACACCTCTCCCAAGAAATTCTCCCAACAATTTAGTCACAACATCTCTCAAGTCTTCTTGGTCCACTTCTTCCAAATTTTGAAACCTAAGGAAATAAGACATTTTATCCATCTGTAGTCCAAGCACAGCATTGCCTGTCGCCTCTCTTTCTGCACTGCCCGATCTCACCCTCCAAACCTTCCACTTTCTGCTTGTTTTCTGCTGAAACTTGTTGAGTATCCTTTAAATCCTTTTGGATAGTCACAATTTCTGCTCTTATTTCATCCAATTTCTTGTCCATATTAGATAACTTTTCCAAAATTCTTCCATCTCTCCAGCAGTTGGTCTCTGACCTTTGCCATTAAGGAAAAAAAATACAAAATCCTCAGGCAGGCACAGTATCCTTGTAATTTCCTCCGGATCCACCAGGGGCACTCACAGGAGCAACGAGTCCAGAGTACAGTTAGTCAACCAGGAAGTCAAGGGAAGTGATGTCATCAAAATTCTCATAGTGAAGGCGGAAGCTGGACGCCACCACTGTTCCCCAGAAGGAGGGGGCCTCAAACCTTCCCTCCTAAATTTCTCCATCACCTCTTCTCCAGAGCTCCACAAAACCGTAATCTTCTTATTTTAAGTTCTCCTCTCTCCAGAATAACTCGTGCTCCTTCCAACCGCAGGGGAGAAAACCCCCGCACCGGAGCACTCCACCACGCCACCGATATTCCCTTCCTTCTCCTCCTCAATTCTTCTCCGCTCCCTGTTCACCACCAGGCTGCTGCAGTTATAATCCAATGCCCCGTGTCACGGGCACAGCGCCCAGGCGACGACCAAAATAATGGCCGCGGCCTGTGGCCTCCAAACCCCGCCAAGCCTAGGACGCGCCAGCATCGGTCCCCACAGTCCTGTATGTCGGCTGGGAGACCCCTGGCGAGCCGTCTGCGCGGCAGGTGTCCTTTTCGAACACCTGGCCCCTGAGGCCTCGGCGGCGGCCGGATTCGGGCGCTGGAGGTTCTGCCTGTAATTGTCATCTTATCACACAATGTGATTAAAAAGAACAAATTGCCAAGTGAAACAACACAGACAGAGAGAATAACCCTCAAAGCTGTGGCAAACGGTTTAAATTTAGTAACTCGGTGACAGCTAATTTGGTCTTCTGCAGTTTCAGACAAAAGCGGAAGTGAAAGGGAAAAAAAAGAACCAGGAAGGACAAGTTTTTCCTTGGTGTCATTCTGTTTTTAGTTCAGTGGATTCTACTGGAATGATTAATTTAGCCAACTGTATCTCCTGTGTAGCTATAAATGCTAGTAATCCTAAAGGCTTGCACAGCTGAAGCAGAGGAAATCAGCTTCCTTTGTCTACGGATGGCAACTTCCCACCACCACTACAAGGAACGCCATCTCTCTTCTCTGGTCATTTCCTCTCTGGTATCTTCTAAAGCCCGTCTAAAAGCGTCATCCAGCTATTGTTGAGGCAATGTAAAGGCTGCCTTCATTACTGCTATATCAGTGCAACAATGGTTGGATGACGCTAGAAAGAGCCATAAATCACTAGTGAGGAAATGGCCTCTGTCTCCTGAGTTGGAAGGAACATTTTTTAATTTCTGCAATATACACATAGGAAGCTCTAGAGATTTCTCTAGCCCAGAAATTCTTACTTCACTTTAAACTCAAATCTTTATCACTTTTATTCTTACTTCCATTCACTCTGCTGAAGGTTCCTTTTAAAATCATTTTCACCCATTTCCAAAAAACCCATTTTCTTTTGTGAAGACCAGTCTGCATTTTCTCTACAGCTTTTAATCTTAACCAGGCTTTGCAAAATGCCTAGATACCTTATATATTCTTCCTCTTCCACAGCTCATTTTATCATCTCACCACTCACACTTTTGCAAATTTCCTAATCTCACACACTTTTGTGGCACTTGGAGACAGAATTCTTTTCTATCTGTTACTAACAGATTTCACCTCCTTTTTCCATACATCCCCTTTCTATTCATTCTCTTCAGAGATTTAGCTACCCTATAAAAGTTTTTCATTTAGAACCTGTATAATTTCTTCTAGTACGACTCTTGTTACTTTTACTTCCTTCCTTTTCTTCCATGTCCATTTTCTCTTTGGTTGGGTATTACAAGAACAAACACTGTACTGGTTTGGATTTGTGTTTTCTTGAGTTCAACACAGCTCTCACAGAACTTATAATAAGTAGTGGAATTGTTCTTACTGGTCTTGATAAATTTAAATAAAAATTAATCCCAGCTAGGAAATAAAAATGTAGTAACAATTTCCTGGTCTATAATACAGAATCATAGATTTATACAGTGCAATGAACTATTTAGGCAATTGAATCAGTCTCCTCCTCAGTGAAGGAATTCAAATATAGGATGCTTTATGAGAGAACTGCATGACTATAAAAGCATCAGTGAAGAATACTGAATGCTCGGCCCCGATCATCTGAAAGGAAGACATTTTATATACCCTAAATTTGGAACGTATACATAACCACCATAACATAACATTATATTCTTTTCCTTGCTTTGGTCTCTATATTGTCCTTTTTATCATATGCAGAGTTTTAACTTCATTCAATAACATGCTGTTCTACTTTTCCTTCCTTCTTGACCAGTGGTGGGATTCAAGTAATTTAACAACTGGTTCTTTGCCCTAATGATTTCTTCCAACAACCACTTTGCCATACTGCTCAGAAAGTTAACAACCGGTTCTCCCGAAGTGGTGCTATTCACTATTCTTGACCTGATGTTGCTTCCCTCATTTAACAGCATCGTTTGTGACTTGATGTCATACCTGTAATATCATCATAGCTTCTACTGGATAACTAGGCCAGTGGGGAAAACAAGATAAGCCTCTGATCTCATTTAACAGAGCCCTTACTATGCTTTTATGTATTTTGTTCTTTTGCTGTTGCTCATAGCCTTTAACAGCATCTTGTCAAATTGAGTCCATGCACCTTGTTGCTTAGCCATAGATTGTTTACCACAATTTACTAAATAAATTACAACTGGATGGATTTGATGGCAGCGTGCCTTGGAATCCTGAGACTTAAAATCCCAACAACTATCTGGAGGCCTTCAAATTGGAGGAGACTGTGTTAAAGCAACTTGATTGCAGAAATTGGGACAAGAAAGGGAGGTGATTTACTTTTTACCCCAATATACTCCTTTACAGGTCTTTGAGTGAATTAATTGACAGACCAGTGGGTGGCTGATGAGTTTTATTGTTTGAAGAAATACTATTTCCCCCCCAATTTAATTATACTGTGGGATGGCATTCTGAAATTCACAGAGAACTTGTAACTTGTTGAGATGGGTGGCTGTACTATAGAAATCCAAACCAACCCATACACATTGGAGGCACACATTTAATGTTTCCTTTGCGGGGAGAATTTCCTTGAATTCAGATAATTTTCCTTTCAGGCAAATATACAGTGGTAGTAGTTAGTCCTTGAGTGTCTATGGAGAGTCCCAGTACTTGAGTCCTTGAATATAATTTTATAAATAGAAATTTCCAGATCATGTATAGATTTGAAAATTGACAATTAAGTAATTGTACATTAAACTCTGTTCAAGATTAATTTCTCCCTTGCCATCATTCTTACAATGTTATATATTTCTGGTATCTTCGGCTTTATTCTGTAATGAAATAATACTCACTAAGGTAGTGTTTGTTTGGCTTTTTTTTTATGGCATATTGGAACTGGACAGAAATTAGGCTGGGTTTTATTTTACATGTACGGATGATTCGAGTCAAGTTTTTTGACTACCAGAAGCAAAACAAAACCTTTACACCAAGTTAGGATATTTACTGTATGTACAGTATATAGAAGGAATGTGGTGGCTCAGTGGCTAAGATGCTGAGCTTGTCAATAGAAAGGTTGGCAGTGCAGCAGTTCAAATCCCTAGTGCCGAGTAACGAGGTGACCTCCCGTTACTTGTCCCAGCTTCTGCCAACCTCACAGTTCGAAAGCACATAAAAAATGAAAGTAGAAAAATAGGGACCACCTTTGGTGGGAAGGTAACAGTGTTCTGTGCGCCTTTGGCATTTAGTCATGCTGGCCACATGACCACGGAGACATCTTCGGACAGTGCTGGCTCATCGGCTTTGAAACAGAGATGAGTACCACTCCCTAGAATCGGGAACGACTAGCACATATGTGTGAGGGGAACCTTTATCTTACAGTATATAGAGGAAGTGGGAATGAATGAAAGAACTATCCTGGCACCAGGGGTGAAATCCAGCAGGTTCTAACAGGTTTGGGAGAACCGATAGCGGAAATTTTGAGCAGTTCAGAGAACTGGAAAATACTACCTTTGGCTGGACCCAGAGTGGGGTGGGAATGGAGATTTAGCAATATCCTTCCCCCAGGAGTGGGGAGGGAATGGAGATTTTGCAGTATCCTTCTCTTGCCATGCCCACCAAGCCACACCACACCCACCAAGCCGTACCCACAGAACCGGTAGTAAAAAAAATGGATTTCATCACTGCCTGGTACCTTTTGTATATGAGTAGGTATTTTCTTAAATTTAAGTGAATGTTCTTATTCTTTTGTTCTGGTTCAGGGGCATCTGGTGGGAGGGAGATTACAAAAGACAAGGTGACTGGTGCAGTGTTGAGATGCAAATCCCACCCCCTTTTGTATATACAACTTTTTGGTGACTCCCCTCTGATAGTGTTGGCCTAGTAACTGGATATTTAGTTTTGGACCAAAAAAAAAATAAAAAATCCCCTAGTCTCAAAGATAAATCAGGTAATCCTGAAATATGGTCAATTGGAATAATGTCCACTCCAAGCATTTCCTTTGCATTTTGCAGGTTTGATTTGTTTTCTTTGAATTTCCCAGGACTTGATGAGATCAGCCAAAATAAAAGAGGGAGGCAGATATATTTTAGTCTGAACCCCTGAAAGAAAATCATATCTGAATTTTGCTTTGGGTTCAACTTTGAGCCATATCGACCTCTTTAGTCATGATTGTTCTATCTTTAGCTACCTTGGTCATGTTGCTGCTTGGGACAGGACTTGTCCTGTAAAGAAACAGCAGGAAAAATGTTGTTTTTCTCCCAAGCAGGAGAATGACTCTTCCAGGAAAGAGGCTATGCAATTTCCATCTAAACACGGGCAAGAACAATGCATAAGTGTCATACACTATTATCATCTGAAATTTGCTACCTGCGTGATTACACCATTGGAAATTACCATCATACTTTGTTTTTCATAGCACAGAGTTGCCAAGTGTACTACAAAAGGAGCAGTGAATTTTAACCACACAAGAACCTAGACTTGGGCTGGATTTTTGGAACAATGGTTTGGAAGTTGGAATATTAGAATAGGCTTATATGGATTAGTTTTATTCTAGGATCGACATATTTGGAGCTGAAATCCACAGAACTGTTCACGTGACTCCAGGGTAATTATTGTTTTTCAGAGCTGCACATGTTCTTTTTGGCTATGTCCCTGGTACCTGAAATGTTTGCCAAGAATTGTAGATTGTTTGTACAAGAAAATGGCCAAAAGAATTGTTACATGCTACTAAAAGAACAAATTTACATCTGATTTACAGCAGTAGATTGTTGATGTATGCTGCTTGTCCACATTGGAATTTCCCACTCTCTCTTTTTCCCACCACATTTTCCCCTACTTGTTCTTTATTTTTCTTCATTTTTAAAAATTGTCTTTATAACTTTATAACTTTATTATCTCATATAAAATGTGATGTCTAACAGAACACAAAAAACCTCCAACCACTTGGCCTTAAATGTTCCTCCCTATAGAAAACAAAATAGGTTTACCCCTTGAAGAAATCCAACATAAGGAATATTGTAGGATGATAACATGAGTTTCCAAATATGAGTAATATTGCATTAGAATATGTTGTATTGTGTTTAATTTCTTAATTCAATAAGTCCAACCCCGCCCCCCTTTGAGCGCTATTGGCCCTTATTTAGTGTTACCCACATGCAAATCATTAGCCTGAGAAGATTCATGGGTATAAGCTTGAGCAATAAATCAATCATTTTGAACCCTTCGTGTGTAGATCTGGTTGTTTGTGCCTTGCAACATACTGTTGAAAATTTTGTTACTCAACTTAAAGCAAAAGCTAATAACTGTGAGTTGAAGTGGAAGACAATGAGGGTGGTTTTAAAATTGGAGGAAGAAACACCAATAATCCCTACTAAACTGATTAATCATGAGTAGTATTTCCCTGGTAATTTATAGAGGAACTGTTATGTAGTCCTTGGGAATAATTTGAAGAGTCAAGATGCGAAGAAAACAAGATTTCTGTTTATGTAACAAAGGTTTCAATTCCAACATTGGGAAATGCAGCTTGGGAAACTTTAACATCTTGTTTAGCAGGTTGGTATGAGGAACACAGCTAAACCATTAATTTGACATTAGCTGATTGCTGTTTAATCTGATATGTTTGAAGAGTTGGATGACTCTGAAGGTCTTACCATATTCACATTGATCCAAAAGTTACTCCTGTTATGCCTGAGTGCAGAAAGATTTGTTATATGGGATAGATTGAAAGACACTGTTTTGGATGGAGAAAGTAGGAGTAACTTCTGGTCACAGGACTCACAAACTGGGTTAGTAACTTGGTCACTACAGAAAAGAAAGATGAGTTAAATATATATTTTGATTCTTGTGATCTAAATAAGGCTATATAGAGATGGCATTGCACCATTCCCACAAATGAAGAAATTTTGGGGCATTTGGCAGATATAAAGATATGTACGAGATGAATAGGTTTTGGCAAGTGAATTTAGATTAGGTGAAAGAGTGATCCTGGTGATGGATATTTTATGGTCCTTGGGGAAAATGTTCTTTCTATTGCCTTCTATTTGGCTTAAAGTCCTCTGCTGAATTATTTCAACAAGCAAAGGAGAAGAGGAGAAAAAACTGGGCATGATATGATTATTGCAGCAAAGACTCCAGAAGACCATGCTCATATTTTGCATCAGATAATAGCAATAGTGCATGCTAAAAACATTAAGCTTAATAAAAGTAAGATCCACTTTAAGGTAGATTTTGTTAAATATATTGGCCATGTAGTAACGGGGTGGGTGGGTGGGTGTTAAGACTCGATGGGAACAGAGTTATAAAGATATTTTTTTATAAAAATTATAAAATATATAAAAATTTATAAAAAATTTATAAAAATTATAAGGATGGTTTTCTTTTCTTCTTCCTATATATGTTTATATGTTTATATACTATATAATCTTTTTGTATGATGTTGTGACAAAATAAATAAATAAATAAATAAATATGGGATCTCTTGAAGAGAGACAAGAAGTTCTTCGATTTCTTGACTCATTATACGCCAAGCTATGTGAAGGGGACTATACAGACACTATACAAAGCAATGATTGCTTTTCTATTAGCATGAACCCTGTCTCACCCAACCTTCTGGTTTCTGGGGTTCAGTTGATAAAATATTTTTTTAAATGAATCCTTAAGGAAGAAAGATGGCTTGATGACTTCCCAAATTCCCCATCACAGCAACCACTCAGATTAAAAAATATATTTTTGCACATTGCTGAACACATTTACACTGCCTAGTTGATTGCATATTAAAACTCTACTGAAATTAATCTGGATTATTTTCACTCTTTCTAGATGCTACAACTGTTTGCTATCACAAACAGTACTCCAGGCAAAAGGAACTGGGGTGAAATTAGAAAGGTGCCATCTGTTTTGCCCTTCTCTTTGGCAGATACCAGGCAGCTGCAAAGCATCAAACTACTACTTCTTCTTCTTTTTTAAAAAAATGCTTGGATGCAGTGGGTGGGTTCAGTGCCCAGATTGGGGTGTTCTCTGCATTCTGAGATCTGCAGTGGTATAAGATGATCTCATGAACCAACTTGAAAACAACAGGAAGGTATTGGGGGCTGAAACAGTGCAATGAAAAGTTTATCAATTTAGAATGGGGCACACAGATTACATAATTATGTTTTCAGTTTTGGTGCTTTCCAAATTCAACTGAATATGGAGAGATTCATACATTTCTCCATTCTGAATTTTGTGGCCAAATTTATCCCTGATTATCTTTTAAGAGGTGAGATTATTTCCCATGCAATGTTTATTTAATGTGGGAATAAATAATTGCAGTCTCAACAGTATTATTTAAGACTTAAATAGTAGAGCCAGCCAATTGAACACAAGGTGATCTTAGGGCATTTACCTGCTGCTGAGTTAAAGAGGTATCCACCCATGCTTGAGATAACTGAAAATTAGATTTGAGTGAGATTTATAGTCTCAATTGCTCTTCTCTGGCCTGCCACTATGGCCTCTGTTTCAAAGAGCAGCAATCACCTAACTTTTCTCTAATTTAATGAATGATAAAATTTAATAGGTTTTAATGCCTTGAGGCTACTTTTGGAAGGTGTCAGAATGAGTGGGAAAATATTACTTTAACCTCTTGACAATTAAGGATGATGTACTGCTGTCTCATTTATGGTCCAGGGAAGGTTTAAAAGCAACATGGTGAAGCCAGAGCACACACACACACAAAACCCAAAACAAAAAAACCCACAACCACAGTAAGTTACACAATATATTTGAGTCATAGATTGGTGCAAGTGAGCAAAAGTTCCTAAACTGAATGTTTCTAGCCTACCCTGCCTGGTCTGGACCATCTGTGGCTCTTCTGGAGTAAGGCTGAAGGACTGTTCCAGCCATGTTACCTTTGGTTTATTTAGCTGAAGATGCTAGAATCTGATAGGATGCGCTGCATATAAAAAGTAAAGAGCAAAGCTACTATTTTGATTTGTAATATGCTATTTTGCATTAAAATAAAAGAAACTGATTGATTGAATGAAAGAAAGAAAAACAGGTGTGGTCTCTAAGGAGATGTCCAGACTGGCACAAGTAGGATCACAGAAAGGCCAGGTTTTACTGTATATGGAGCAATTTGTATATTGAAAAGGGATTAGCTAAACTTGAATAATCCATATAAAAATATTTATTGACATTACTACTAATGAAAGGCGGGGGGGTTGCAGTATGTTTAGGTAGTTTTGTCTCTGACGATACAACTGTGGTGTTAATGGAATAATCCTTAAGCTTGATGGCTGAATTTTAAGTGGCAGAATTTCTTCCAGAATATTTATTTGTCCTCTAGCTTTCATCCTTGGTCGTCATGCAGGTCTCTCCAATTTCTCTAAGTTGGGCAACAGTCCAAATAGTCTGTGAGTAGTACTAATGATGATATGGGCTCTAAGCAGCTGTGCTTTTCCTCATCAGGATGACCTTCAGTTCGTTGCAGCCTGTATTTTCAGCATCACTTACAAGGCCAAGAGAATTTGGGACAAGGGAATTGGTACAATATTGGGGTCTTTTTCTGAAAAGTCCAATCCCATGTCTAAGTTGTGAGTTTGTAGGCTCCCAAACCTTTCAGTAGGCTCTGGTTAAAGGGTTACTTATTATATGATATTAATATTCTTATTACATGTACATTATGCTACTTTGGCGATGTTACAGGATATAAGAAACAACTCCTGAGAGTCTGTGATATTTAATTTGAGCCTAATCGCTGTGTGATGCTTATTGCTTATGGGTCAGGGCTGAAATGCTCCCGGTTCAGACTGGATCACCTGATCTGGTAGCGATGGTGGCGGGAGGTTCGGAGAACAGGTAGCAAAAATTCCTGCCCCCTGTTCCCCCCCCCCGCATGCCCAGCTGAGCCACGCGATCATCAGAGGTTTTTTTTTACTTTTAAAAGCATTTTTTCTTCGGCCAAAAAATGCTTTTAAAAGTAAAAAAAAAAAGCTCTGATGATCAGGCAACTCAGCTGGGATTGTCAGAACCCTTTCAAAGCATTTTTTTATAAGCTCTTTGGCTGAAGAGGCTGTAAAAAAAAGCTTTTAAAAGTAAAAAAAAAGTTGGCCACGCCCACCCATCCACATTATCACCCCACCCCCACAAGCCACATCCACAGAACTGGTAGTAACAAATTTTACATTTCATCCGTTATGGGTCCTATCAACCATCCCACCCTACTCAGATTGCTGTTTCCAGGATTATTATTTGGGTTATTGTTATTAAATTATTTTTATTTGAGTTATTGTCATTTGGGTTATTAAATGCCAATAATCTTAAAAAGTATATAAAGCATTTATAAAACATCTGCATGTTTCTAAGCATTTTATTGATGTGGAAAGATTAGTTCTGCTAAAGAGCTGCAGTAAAGTAGCAATGTTAGAAAAAAAAGAATGGGGTGTTAGAGGGAAGACAGGATATTGGAACAATTGCAGCTTTAATAGCTGATGGATGGATACAGATGGAACTTTTTATTAACAGTTGAGTGGTAATACTATAAAAAGTATTAAAAATAAAAAAGTAATAGATTTGCATAATATCTGTACTGGTAGCATACTGATGTAATGGGCAGTCGCAATAACCTTGAACAGGACAGGAGGATGAGCTGCAACCAAGGCAACAACCAGACAAAAGAAATTTGAGCCCGAGTTGTAATCTGAAGAAGCATCTCAGATATGACCCACCCTAATTCTTTTGAACACAAGATGAGTGATTGGGGAAGGGTGTTGAGACTTTCAAGATTCTATTGCTGTAATTTTATAATAAAAGTAGTTTTAGCAATCATGGGACTAAAAATTAGGCATTTGGCAGTCTGCCTGCACTTACAACCTCAGGAATGCTGCAACTCAACCGGTCACCTTCAGCCATTTTTCTCCCACTGCTGACACATTAGCGCAACATTCTCCATGCTGGCATCCAATTCTTGCAATGTTTTGAAAGCCTCACTCTGCAAATTATGTGATTTGGAGAAAGACTGGCAGGTGAGGTTTGCAGAATGAGGCTTCTGAAGGAGTCTGACATCCAAATGTCAGAATGGAGAACAGTTCATCGATAGTGGGAGAAAAACAGCCAAAGGTGAGTGGGCCGCATTAGCACCCAGCAACTTGCACACGGCTTGCATTGAGTCTCTCCCACCAAGGCACCGCACCTGGGGTTCTGCCTGCTTAGTGACCAATGATTCTTGCTTAACAATGGCAATGGGAGTGCCAGGATTGAGATCGTTGAGTGAATGTTCATGTGACATCTCACTTAATGACTTCCTCACTCTCAACAACCAAGATTCTGGTCCCAATTGTAGTCATAAGTTGAAGACTACCTGTATTGTCTTACCTATTCCGCAGATTTAAACTGGACAACATAAGGTCTCCACAGAGGGGACAGTGAGAGGACTAATGGCTCTTTTAAAAGAAGGACTGAAAAGGGGAACATATGCTATGAAGTTGTTTAGATAGTTTACAAGAATGAATAGTCTAAATTATTTTTTTTTAAATGAAGTATATGTTAAATGACCATATGTCAGTGTTTCTCAGCCTTGGAATCTTTTGTTTGAGTGGACTTCAAATTCCAGAATTCCTCCACCAACCAGGTGAGAGCTTATCTCTTCTTGATTACTAGGAAATTTGGGGACTTGAAGTTTGCAGACCTTAAAGTTGCTGAAGTTGAGAAATACTGCTCTAGAGGGCTCCCTCTTACTTTGGCAGGGCTCTGTTGTTGGCTATGCAGCACAGCTTTATGCAGTGCTGAGCAGCTAAATGTGGTTTAAGCCAAGTCTTTCCTATCACATCCTGACCTACAATGATGCTTGCTCATTAAAACAAAAAAAGTGGGGGGAGTTTGAAACTATTTAAAGTGACAGGCCAGAAAATGAAGAAAATTGAGAGGAAGCAACAGGAACCAACAGCGACCTCTGCTGAAATGCTTTGGCTAGGTGCTGGTGGTAACCCATTGACATCCCTCTCTAAACCTTGCCCAGATGGCATCTAGGATAAGCTGTCCTGGGTGATCTGTTTATTCCTGCTGCAGCACTGTTCATCATGAGAAAATGGGCCCCAAGGAGCACTAAGGAGGGAAATCTGCTAGTGAGCCTCAGGCACCCTCTCTGCTTCTGTGGAACTGTCGGGGAATGGGGTGGGATGGCCAATCTATACTGTGATTGCCACAATGATTCTAGTCTAATCATTGTTTTTGCAATACATTCAATAGTTAGCTCTGGACTAGTGTAGAACACAATTGCGGCAGCTTTCTACTGGCAGAAAAAGGGATTTTATTTTCCAGCCAGACAAAGGCACTTTGCTCATCAGCATCCAGAGTGATGCCATGCAGTCGTAAGTATAGTCTTGGCTCTTCGGAATCTACCTCTAGGGAGACCCCACCTAAAGCGTATTTAAATATTCTCTGAACGATGCTGCCAGTCGGGAAGGCTGGAAGAGAAAAAGGAAAGTGTCTTGATCAAAGGAGAGTCATTCTGCACTCATGCTACACGGAGGAGCAAAACAAGGGGTTGGTGCATGCCCATTTTTTTTCCTCTTTGAGAAAGCCTGATTTGTATACAAAAGAAAAATGAAACCGAAATGTTGTGACAATGAAAAGCAACAATGAATTGAACTCCAATATCAAGAATTTCCCACGGGAAGACAGCTATTTCCACCCAGCAAAGTTTCTCTTGCCAGCTGTCTCTCTCTCTCTCTCTCTCTCTCCCTCTCTCTCTCTCTCTCTCCCCCAGCATTTCTATGCAGCTATTTCTGACAGCCCTCGTTCTTTGCAGTTGATATCCAGACGGAGCGTTTTACCCACCCAGCTTACTGCATTGCACCACCGAGTTAGTGAAGACATCACTCTCATCAGAATGCTCTCCTGATCCACCTCTCTCATCGACTTGTCTTTCTCTTTCCAGCAATTAGGCTTAAATACACTGCACCAGAAGCGCCCGCTCCCGCCTCCCAGGGTGCTTCTTATGGCTTTTGAGGTGACAAATCACATTTACAAATTACTCCCTCACACAAAGGCAGGCCCAGTTTTTAGTGATTTTTGTCTCGATTTGTAACATGCTTCTGAACTAGAAATATATCCATCCCACCCACCAGCTATTGTCTCTCAAGGTCTGGCTTGATCCTCCTCCTAAATTCTATAAGGCAGGGGTCTCCAATCTTGGCAACTTTAAGACTTGTGGACTTCAACTCCCAGAGTCCCTCAGCAAGCTTTTCTGGCTGAGGAACTCTGGGAGTTGAAGTCCACAAGTCTTAAAGTTGCCAAGGTTGGAGACCCCTGCTATAAACTCCCCTCTCCTTATTTAATTTTTTAAAACAGTGATGGCCAATGCTAAGGTCCCTAAAATGTCACTTAATGGAAAAAAAACCCACCAAACTGGACGGTTTTTTCAAGAGACCCTTATGGACTCTGGCTGCCCAATCATCACTACAGAAGGGGGGTTAATCCCTAACTAAGCTACCTCCTATTTCTATGACTGGGGATGTGACGAGAAGTGATACGTTTCTTGACTTTCCCCTTGATTTTCAGACAGCCATAAAAACATTAACATACTTCAGGTTATCCACTGCAGTGTTTCCATTACTTTAGTTCAGTTTTACAATGTCAGCCAATGTTTTTTAAGAGTTTTAAAAAAAACTGCCCAAGGATTGTTCTTTCTTGATGAGCAGTTAATACTAAGGTAGATGTGCGATTCGTTCCAGGGTGCTTTCATTTGCACACAAAATTCTGCTTTGTAATAATAATAGCAATAGCATTTAAGAGTTATATACTGCTTCATAGTGCTTTACAGCCCTCTCTAAGTGGATTACAGAATCAGCATATTACCCCCAACAATCTGGGTCCTCATTTTACTGACCTCGGAAGGTCAGTAAGGCAGAGTCAATCTTCAGCCGGTGAGGATCGAACTCCTGGCAGTGAGCTGAATTAGCCTGCAATACTGCATTCTATCCAGTCCATCACCATGGCCCTTCCTGCTCGCAGGGAACCTCTGCTTTTCTTTTTCTACAATCAATCCCAGTTAGATGAGAACTGGTGAGTGTGGTGGTGGAAGACTTGGACTCACTGGAAATTCATCTTCCAGTTTCATAAGTGCTGGATTATCATTCTTACCATCAAATCTTATCATCCCTAGTCAACAAGGTCAATGGGCATGCTGATTGGGAAGAAGAAACATATACTATTCCTCATATAAAGAGCGTCCATTTCGGGAACTGGCACATGTCATAAAATATCTCTGGACAGATGCTTCTCTTGGAGGTGCAACACCATCAGTTTTATAGCTTCTCTAAAAGTCTATCTGCATTGGGATCAATGTGTTTAGGCCATTCTTTACAAACATCTGTGCCTAAAACTGTGTTTCTTTATGAGTGGAGTCACTCAACTAATGCAAGGATGGGAAGCATAACTGATAATCTTACTGAACATGGTCCTATATTTCCATGGTTTTCTCATCTCTGCCTTTATAAACCTTGGAGCAGGAATCATGGAGGTTTCCAATACCAATTTCTTTGGAATTACATGCCAAATATCATTCATGTTCTTAAGTCAGATGAAATCACTGACAAAAGAGTTGTGTTTAGGCTTTCTTTCTTTTGTCCACTCTTCATTTTGGACAAGATTTATTGTTGTTTTTCAACTTTTAATGCAATTGTAGCCCTGGGCACCAGATATGGTCTGCCAAAGTATTCTTGAGTGATCTGGTTTTACTAAATACTTTCGTATCTGCTTTTCTTTCTTCTGATGCCATTACTTCTCATGCAGGCATAGTTCAAAGTTCAAATGTCACCAAGAAAACTCTTTTTGTGTTCTATCAGATATACCGTAATTATTTGCAAGACAATAGTTGACAGACTTACAGGAAGAGCAGCTGTTTGGGGCCAACTGTTTGTTCCAAGGATTCTTTTAGGAAATCTTAAGAGATATCTGTATAGAAACAAACCTTACTGAATTAAATAGAAATGTGTTTTGTTTGTAACCTAAGACAACAAATTGCTCCATCTCAATATGATCTCAATATGATTCTGCATACAAAGCTGGACATATATGAATTTTGCAATAGGCGGTACAGCAGAAATGTGGCTGCATGTTTTTAAATATGGGCTCATCTTTAATCAATTTCATTTTAATCAGTCCATCTGTAGTTACATTGTGCAGGGCTTTAAATATTCAAATGATAATGCTAATAATCATGCAGATGTACAATCATGCATAATTAAGTATTGTATTTCCACACACACAACCACTTTTTCTAAATCCCTATTTATTTATTTATTTATTTATTTGATTTCTATACCGCCCTTCTCCCGAAGGACTCAGGGCGGTGTACAGGCAAGAATAAAACAGACGGTACAATATACAAATTTAAAATGCAGTTAAAAAACTTATTTTAAAATTGGCCTGAGAAGTAAAATATATAATAAGCTAAAAAAACCCATTTAAAATTAATTTCTAAGAATTTAAAAATTTGTTAAAATCAATTTAAGCCAGCCCCGCGCGAATAAAAAGATGTGTCTTCAGTTCGCGACGGAATGTCCGAAGGTCAGGTATTTGGCATAAACCCGGGGGAAGTTCGTTCCAGAGGGTGGGAACCCCCACAGAGAAGGATCTTCCCCTGGGGGCCGCCAGCCGACATTGCTTGGCGGACGGCACCCTGAGAAGTCCCTCTCTGTGAGAGCGTACGGGTCGGTGGGAGGCATGTGGTAACAGCAGGCGGTCCCGTAAGTACCCAGGCCCTAAGCCATGGAGCGCTTTAAAGGTAGTAACCAACACCTTAAAGTGCACTCGAAAGGCCACAGGTAGCCAGTGCAGTCTGCGCAGGAGCGGTGTTATATGGGAGCTACGCGGAGCTCCTTCTATCACCCGCGCAGCTGCATTCTGGACTAACTGAAGCCTCCGAGTGCACTTCAAGGGGAGCCCCATGTAGAGAGCATTACAATAATCCAAGCGAGAGGTAACGAGCGCATGAGTGACCGTGCACAAGGCATCCCGATCAAGGAAGGGGCACAACTGCCGAACCAGGCGAACCTGGTGGAAGGCCCCCCTGGAGACGGCCGTCAAATGATCTTCAAATGACAGCCATTCATCCAGGAGGACACCTAAGTTGCGCACCCTATCCTTTGGGGCCAATAACTCGCCTCCAACAGTCAGCCGCGGCTGCAGCTGACTGAATCGGGGTGCCGGCATCCACAGCCACTCCGTCTTGGAGGGATTAAGCTTGAGCCTGTTTCTCCCCATCCAGACCCGTACGGCTATTTAGATTCTCAGGTAGCTAAGCTATCATACTTGGGCTGCAAAAATCCAGTTGATCATTAGATGACAGGAAAGAGATAAAGGAATTTAGGATTTATATGAGTTCTTATTATGCAGTGAATTTTCAAATTTATAAGCCACCCGGAGTCTTCTAAATGTGAGTTGCACATCTATATAAACTTGTTTAATAAATAACTAATAAATAAATAAAAAACATCTAACCCATGATGGTATATCAATGTTTCCCCCCTCACATTTTCTCTACAATAACCTGTTAGGCTGATTGGGGGAGGGGGGAAAGGGAGGGAGGAGGGAGAGAGAGAGAGGAGAGAGAGACTGGCCAAAATCACTTCTGTGGTTGGGGGTGGAGTAGATCCTAAGTATCCCTGGTGCCAGTACAATACCTTCACTTCTATACCACACTGGAATTATCAGTCAAAAATTCATTAGGCCATCTTACTAAGGTCTTTCTAGTAGTTAGCAAAGACTCTTTTGGCCTCATATATAGGACTTGGATCTTCCCTCGGCTTGTTTCATTTCATTGTGAACAGTTTCAGAATGTGGCATTCAGATCTGGATGTGAGATGATATTGTTTAAGAATCTTCAGGACCAAAAATAAGAGAATCTTTACTCACCAATGAATGCCTTCTGTATTTGATGGTTTTACTCTGCATTGCTTCGGGGTATCATAATCTGCTACTTGTTGTGGTCAATTCCTGCCAACTAATATTAGGAGCTTAGTTTATTCTGTTAAGGGCAAATATATTCTCATATAATTGATGGCCGCTTAAGGGTTGTGAGAATGGGGGCTTCCTAGAAAGTAGGAAGAAGAGAGACCTCTTCAAGGGGCTTCTACCCTCCCTGACTTCTTTACTCTCCAGCTTCTTCCTCTGCTGCCAGAGGTCTATACTGATAACCCATAGAGAGAGATTCGCTCTTCTTTCCATTGCCCTGTCTGCATCAACTCCCTTCAGCTCATGTCCTCATTCTGTCTATCTTCTTCCTCCAGGTCCTCCGTCCTCACCTGGCCTGAATTTAACATTGGCAGAGGACCATGCCAAAATTAGCACATGGGCCTGGTCATTCTTGGGGTGCAAATTTCCATTCCTGCTTCAGAAAAACTGAAAAGAACAAAAGCAGGATGTATGACTGATTTCCAGCGAAGAGAAAGGCACCTGCAGATCTGCAAAGCCTCTTTCAGAATGTGCAACCTGCTTTAGAGGGGAACCGAAATTGTGTTCATTCTTATCTAAATGAAATCCCAATGGACTTCCAATCCTTTAATATTTGAAAAGCTTGAGATCTGACACCATTAAAAAAAAAAACCCTCCTCTGAGATTCTATACAAATCATATCAAGAAAAAAAAATGGCCATTGACAATGCTTGCAAAGAACTAAAGAGACAGGCTCAAAGTGCTGAGACGAACTCTATCATTAATTGGACAGGAGCCCCAGAGCTAAAATACGAAATAAAACTTTTATAGGAATATTGCCTATGACAGAAAAAAAAGGAACTCACTCTGAACTGTGAAGAATGATACAAAGAAGTAAAAATGTGGAATTGAGCTGCATGCAAGTAATGCCAAAAGAGTCAACGTGAATGACATTTGGCTGTGAATATAATGTAATATTCATTACCAGCTCGTCTTTGCAGAAAATGTTTATGTATGAAAAGAGTGGAAAAAGAAGATGTTTTGGGTTTATTCCCCCAACAAATTTGGATTTCTACATTTGTTCATGTTTAATCAGTTCTGTCTTTATGATTCGATGAACAGGAGTCTGCCATAGCAGTGATCAGTAACTGCTTCTTTGACTTGCGTTTTTAAAAGCTCATGCTTTTAAAGGGTCTTTTCTAAAGACTCTTGCTTCCATATTGTATCCCAAATATTTAGGCTTATCTTCATTATTAGTGCTTTCAGTGAACTTTCTGTTTTTATTTACTCTAGTGCAGTGATGGCTAACCTTTTTGCCATCGTGTGCCAAAAGCAGGGGGAATGTGGGGTGGTGGTGTCACACACATAATTCAATGCCCCTCCATGCCCCCTCCCCCCCACACGACCCTCCTGTGCTCCCCCACTTTTGGCACGCAATGGCAAAAAGGTTACCGGTGGGGCTGGTAGGCTCATTTTTTGCCCTACCCAGGCCCCAGAGGCTTTCTTGGAGCCTGGGGAGGGCGAAAACAGCCTCCCCCACCCCCCTGAGGCCCTCTGCAGGCCGAAAAACGGCCTGTTTCCTGACTTCCAGTAGGCCCGGAAGGCCTGAAAATCAGCTGGCCGGCACGTGCATGTGCAATGGAGCTGAGCTATGGCAATGTTCGTGTTCCCACAGATATGGCTCCACGTGCCACCTGTGACACACGTGCCATAGGTTTGCCATCACGGCTCTAGTGCAAGTCTCTTCAGTTAATGACTACTTGTCCAGTGATTGTTCAAATTTATAATGGTGTTGCATGAGTGATAGTCCAACTAGTCCTCAAAGTTCTACCTTCACAATGCCCTTCTGGTCACATGATTGTCATCCGGGTATTTCCAGATTTCCAACCACTGCAGTGCTCCACAGTCATGTGATTATGATTTACCACCTTCCTTGCTCACAGTGGTGAAACTGGCAGAAAGTTGAAAGTCACAATTGTGTGACGTTTTGCTTAATGATCCATAGCGATTCACTTAATGACAATAACCATGGACTGCTGGAACTGCTGTTACCAATAGCATTTGGATTTATATGCCACTTCATAGTGCTTTACACAGAGTTAGCCTATTACCCTCATCAATCTGAGTCATCATTTTACTGACCTTGGAAGGATGGAAAGCTGAGTCAACTTTGTGCTGGTCAGGATCAAACTCCTGGCACTAGGCAGAGTTAGCCTGCAATACTGTATTCTAACCACAGGGCCACCAACAGCTCTGTTACTAAGCAGCATGGTCATGTGACATTGCACTTTAGGATCTCATCAATTAGCAATAAAAATTCTGCTCCCCCAATTACTTTTGTTAAGGGAGGATTATCCATATTGTGTAAGCATTTCTTATTCTTATGATCCAAGATACTCTCAGCAATTTTCTCCAGTTGCCAGACATCAATTTTTCTTCATCCAATCTTTCGGATGTTCCAGCTTTCATAGCTGTATTCTGAGATTAGTAAGACTGTGACCTTGAAATACTCACCTCTGTTGTCAAAATGAAGTTTCTATGATTTAACTGTTTGTCTAGATTTGTCATAGTTGTCCTCCCAAGAAATCACTTTATTTCAAGGTTACAGTCACCATTCTTGTAGATGTTTGAGCCCAGGAGGATAAAGTTTCTACCACTTCCAGTAATTTGCACTGGATTGGAAGCAAGACATATTTTTAAAAAATATTGAGCACTAGACGAGCTTTTGAACACTCCTCTTTTACCTTCAACAAAAGTTAAGGTTTCCTTACTTCCAGCAACTGAATTTTTTTTAAAACATCAGAATTGCTTTTGAAAATCCCCTTTTGCCATCAACAAAACATTGGTTCATGTCTAGCCACTAAAGTGATATTTTCAGAATCTTCTTAATATTTTTTTTCCAGGAATAGACTTCTTCTAATCTAGCATTTTCATAAATGTTGTAATCTAACTAATAAAGCAAAAATAAATGTATTTTTGAAGTCTTATTGTCCATTACACTTTACCTAGATTAGGACTAAAAGAACATGCCTCAGAAGAGTCTGTAAATTTTCATTCTCCTGAATTTTTAATTTGTTGATGGTATAAAATCTGAACGCCTAACAAGATGTTCTGGAGAACTTGAAAGTTTATATGCATTTTGGTTGGTCAAAAAAACCCCCAACCTATTTGCATTTTTATGTGAATCTACTGAATTAAAATATAGAAGGAAATGCATATGTGATTGATTAGGGCATAATAAAAATATGACTTTGGTTGTGCCATTAAATTAGTGGCGTAGTATCAGTACCTGTCATCTCCAGTCCACCTACTCCCAAAACAGATAGCAAAGGAAAATGAAGGGTCAGAAATCAAACAATGGATTCTTTATTTATGAGAGAGCGTTGACATAAGAGTTGACCTGAGTTTTATTAAGATCAGCTTGGACCAGGGGTGAAATCCAGCAGGTTCTGACAGGTTCTGGAGAACTGGTAGTGGAAATTTTGAGCAGTTCGGAGAACCGGCAAATACCCGCTCTGGCTGGTCCCAAAGTGAGGTGGTAATGGAGATTTTGCTGTATCCTTCCCCTGTAGTGGGGAGGGAATGGAGATTTTGCAGTATCCTTCCCCTGCCACGCCCACCAAGCTGTGTCCACCATGCAACACCACATCCACCAAGCCACGCCCACAGAGCCAGTAGTAAAAAAATTTGGATTTCACCACTAGCTTGGACTCAACTTTGAGTTTGAACAAAAATGAATTTAACATATTACAAAGAATATTGGAATACATCTCTGTAACCTGAGTAGGTTCAATTTTTTAGTAAATAGCAATTTTGTCAGGTTCTCTCTTTCTAAATAAAGTAACAGATACATGCAACATAACATGCTCCATTACCCTGTCCAGCTCTTGATTAGATGCCATTCCATATAACTCAGATAAGTAGCATTTGGATATCTTACATCTCACTGATGTTTTGTTCTGTGCTTTTATTTCAACTTTTCAGCTTTTCAATAGCACTTTGGCTGGATAAATATTACTATTTTGGACTGATCTTTGAATCTGACACTTTTATCTGGTAAGAGTAGTTAAAGAGATATGAATCTGTCACTGTGAGAGAATTGTCTTTTTTGCAGAGTTTTTTACTCAATATTACAGCGTTTTAATAGCCTTCCATGAACCTATTGGACATTTAAAAGTTAGTTGCACTAGTAACTCTTCTGTATATAACTGGATAATTTTGAAACCTCATCTATTATCAAAACATAATCTTAATCATATTACCGTATATACTCGAGTATAAGCCGATCCGAATATAAGCCGAGGCACCTAATTTTACCACAAAAACTGGGAAAAACTATTGACTCGAGTATAAGCCGAGGGTGGGAAATGAGGCAGCTACTGGTCAATGTAAAAAATAAAGATAGAGCCAAGTAAAATAACATGAATATTTATTTGAACGAAAAACAATAAAAGTGCAAAAGGGGGAAGGAGGATTCCCAGCTTTAGAAAATTTAGAACTACGCCGCCTTTGGTATGACCTGAGCATAGCTCATAAAATTATCTGCTACAATGTACTTCCTATCAATGACTACTTCAGCTTCAACCACAACAATACACGAGAACACAATAGATTCAAACTTAAAAGTGAACCTCTCCAATCTAGATTGCAGAAAATGTGACTTCAGTAACAGAGTTGTTAATGCCTGGAATGTGCTACCTGACTCTGGTCTCTTCCCAAAATCCCCAAAGCCTTAACCAAAGACTATCTAGTATTGACCTCACCCCATTCCTCAGAGGTCTGTAAGGCGTGCATAAGACCACCAGCGTGCCTACCGTCCCTGTCCTAATGTTCCCTTTAGTTGTATTCCTTTTATGTATTCAATTCATGCTTATATTTATATAATTATTTAATATGTATTTGACAAAATAAAATGAATGAATGAATGAATAGAATAGAATAGAATAGAATTTTTATTGGCTAAGTGTGATTGGACACACAAGGAATGAATGAATGAATGAATGAGTGAGTGAGTTACTTCAACAACATTGTCTCACAGAAATTGACAATACAACTGCAAGCATGAAAATGAGTCCTCCTTTAGCTTCCAAGGGACCAGGGTGCCTCTGAAGGTCAGTGCTCTAAGCACTAAGAACCCAGCACAAATCTAAGCCTGTATGCACACCAATAGTGAAAATACCCTGCACAGTGTCTCTTGGCAGAGAAGGTTAATTTTCATAGACGTTGGGGTGGCTCTTTTTTTTTTTTTTGGCAGGGCAATAAGGATCTCTAATATCATTAAACCCAAGTGTGAGGAAAAAGACAGCAGCTAAAATGTTAAGGCCAGTTGTGTGACCTTCTCCAATACAGTTGGCCTGGCTGTTTGCCAAAACTTAAAACACCCTCCCATCCCCCTCCTGCTAAAGCTTCTTTCTTAAAACAATTGTGGTCTTTGCCTTTCATGTCGCTCAACCTTTCACCTGCCAGGTTCCTAGCCCTTCACCCTTGACCCACTGCTGTGTTTGCTTAGCATTGTGCCAATCGACTTTAGAAGTCTGTGTGTGTGTGTGTGTGTGTGTGTGAGAGAGAGAGAGAGAGAGAGGGAGGGAGGGAGGGAGTGCAAAAGGGGGAAGGAGGATTCCCAGCTCTAAACAAAGGAAATCCCGGAATGCCAGCGAAGGCGGTGCTCGCGTTCCTCCTCCCTTGCTCAAAAGCCCCAATAACCTTCACCAGCAAGGCAGACCCCCACGGGAAGGAAGGGGCAGGCTGACTCACGAGCATCTGGCTGAAGAGCAGCTGCTCCAGGTCGCCCAGCACGGTGAAGCACGGAGGAGAAGAAAGAATGAAAGAAGGAGGAACGGCCTCCTTTCTCTCTCTCTCTCTCTTCCAGCGCCGGAAGAGACTAGAGCACACAGGACTAGAGCACAGGCGCGCACACACACGCCCAGCTTCTGAAGCACGGAGGAGAAGAAAGAATGAAAGAAGGAGGAACGGCCCTCCTTTCTCTCTCTCTCTCTCTTCCAGCGCCATAGAGAGACACAGGACTAGAGCACACAGGCGCGCACACACACACGCCCAGCTTCTGAAGCACGGAGGAGAAGAAAGAATGAAAGAAGGAGGAACGGCCTCCTTTCTCTCTCTCTCTCTCTTCCAACGGAAAACGCTCTTTCGCCTGGGGGAGGAGGAGGAGGGAGGAGGTTGGCTTGCTTATTCAACCCTTCCCGGCTAGCCATCCAGCCCTTCCCAGGAGAAGGCGAGGAGTTTTGGGCGAGCGACCTTTTGCTAGAAAGCGAGCTGCCCCAACACCACCAGTTGGGGCGGGAGCCGGGTGAGCTGCAGTAACTCCCGCCAGGCTATGCATTGGCGGGAAGCCCTGGCGGTGCAGTCCTTCTCGGCTGAGGAGGGGTTTCCCGAGCGCGCTCGCCGTCGCGAGCCACCCAAAGGCCAGAAGAAAGGTCATTCCATCGAGTAATGGGCGGCTCCTTCCTCTCCGCCTTACCCATGCTGTGCGAGCCGGCTGGGCTGCAACCCGCCGCCGCTCCTTCCTCAGCCTCCCGGGGCTCACTAGCAGCCGCCAAGCTCAGGCCGGACTCGGCAGCTCCCCATCAGCACTCGCCGCAGGCGCGATTCGGGCAGGAGGAGTCGGTCTCGCTCCGTGGCGGCGGCGGCGGCGGCGGCGGCGGCGCGGCGGCGGGCGCCACCGCCACAGAGCGAGCCCGACTCCTCCTGCCCGAATCGCGCCGTGCGGCTGATGGGGAGCTGCCGAGTCCGCCTGAGCTTGGCGGCTGCTAGAGCGCGAGCCCGGGAGGCTGAGGAAGGAGCGGCGGCGGGGTTGCAGCCCAGCCGGGCTCGCACAGCATGGGTAAGGCGGGAGAGGAAGGAGCCTTCGCCCATTACTCGATGGAATGACCTTTCTTCTGGCCTTTGGGTGGCTCTGCGGCGAGCTCGCGGTCGGGAAACCCTCCTCCCTCAGCCGAGAAGGCTGGCCCTGCCCAGCCCTCTCACTGCACCACCAGGGCTTCCCCGCGCCAATGCACAGTCCGCCAAGTTTGCGCCGTCCGCCCACCAGACACGGGAATGGGGGCCGGCCTGGGGGCGACAAATCCCGCGAGACCTCGGCGGGCCCGCTCCCCGTCCCTCCCATGGGAGTCCGTTCGGTACCCCCCCCTGTGCGGGGTTCCCGAAGACGTAGACTCGAGTATAAGCCGAGGGGACGTTTTTCAGCACAAAAAACGTGCTGAAAAACTCGGCTTATACTCGAGTATATACGGTACTTAAACAAGTAAATGCCTAACCTTCTTGCTGAAAAAAAAAATATATATATATGTTTTCTGAGGTTTTCGCGGGTGTTTGTATGTAGGTCTTTGGTTATTCGGGTTTTCTCCCGCGTAAAATTGGAAGTGTCTTGGCGATGTTTCGACGAAGTCTCATTCGTCATCTTCAGCCTTCAGCTTCGTGCTTCTGGGAGCAATTTACCAAAGACCTATATATATATATATATATATATATATATATGTTTTCTGAGGTTTTCACGGGTGTTTGTATATAGGTCTTTGGTTGTTCGGGTTTTCTCCCGTGTAAAATTGGAAGTGTCTTGGCGACGTTTCGACGAAGTCTCATTCGTCATCTTCAGCCTTCAGCTTCGTGCTTCTGGGAGCAATGTGTGATCGCAGCTGTTTCTTCCTTTTAACTGCTAGTGGGGGTTTGAACTGATTGGGTGGGAGCTTGGCTGTGCTCTGATTGGATGGGGTTTTTTCTGTGCTCTGATTGGCTGGGGGTGTGTCCTGTGTTGGTGGGGGCTTGGTTGTGCTCAGTCTAATCTGTGCTGCAGGGGGATTTGAGCTGGTGAGCTGCACTGCTGCTGTTTGGCTTCGTGTTCGTGGTCATGCTACATCTTCGTAGTGGGTGTCAGTCTGCTGCATGTATGGATTGGAGGGGTTTGAAGTGGCTAATGTTGCAGCTGCGGTCTGGCTTCTGGTCCTTGGTCGTGCTTCCTGATCAGTGTGGGTTTGGGTGTGCTTTCTGGGTGGATGTGTGGTGGTGACATCCTGTGTGGACCTCGTGAGTGTGGGTCTGGTGTCATTCCTCGTGTTAGGGACACGTTTGTCAATAAGGGCAGGTTTCAAATGGCTGGTAGGCGGAGGTATCATCTCGTTTGTTCATGCTGTGTGGGCGTTTTCTATCTCGATGGCTTCTCTGATTATTCTGTTGTTAAAGTGTTCAGTTTTGGCGATAGTTCTGGTCTTTTAAAGTCAATATCGTGTCCTGTGACTTTAAAGTGTTGGACCAGGAAGAAGTTGGTTCGTCTTTTTTGGATGAGTTCTTGTGTTCTTCAATGCGTGCACTTATTCTTCTGTTGGTTTGTGCAATGTATGTGGTGGGGCAGGCGGTGCATGGGATTTCATATACTCCTTGATTTTCTAACTCAATTTTGTCTTTGGGGTTTCTTAGGATGGTGGATATTTTTGGTTTGTGCAGAATGCTGTCTTGATGTTATGTTTGTGGAGGATCTTGCTGATTCTGTCTGTGGTGCCTTTATATATGGGAGGAGGGCTGTGCCATTTTCTTGCTCTCTGTCTTGGGTTTTAGTGGGGGTTCTTTTGGATTAGTTTGGTAATCTTATTTCTCTGGAATCCATTGGATGTTAGTACGTTTGTGAGTGTGTAGTTCGGTTTTAGGTGTTGTTCGTCAGCTAAGCATTTTGTTCTAGAGATGAGTGTCTTGGCTACGGAGTTGATCTGTGCTGGGTGGTGGTGTGAGAGTGCATGCAGATAGCGGTTTGTGTGTGTTTTCTTCTGGTAGATGGTGTGTCCTAGGAGCCATTGGGTTTCTTGTAGACTAAGACATCTAGGAAGGAAGTTGGTTGTTAACTTCTGTTTCCATGGTGAACTGTATTTTGGGGTGTAGGCTATTGAGGTGTGTGAGGAAGTTTTCAAGTTTTTCTTTCCGTGTGGCCAGATTATGAAGGTGTCGCTCACGTATCTGAGCCAGAGTTTGGGTTTGTGATCAGATTTTCTAGTGCTTGGGTTTCAAAGTGTTCCATGTAGAGGTTGGCAATGACAGGTGAGAGGGGTGATCCCATGGGTGCGCCTTCTATTTGTTTGTATTTTTGTCCGTTATAGATGAAGTATGTGTTGGATAGGCAGTGGTTGGTCAGATCTAGTATGTGCTTGGGGGGGTTATATTTGTTTTGGATAGCTGTCAAGGCTTCTTTGATTGGCACTTGGGTGAAGAGGGATATGACATCAAAGCTCACGAGTAGGTCGCTGGGCTGTTCATAACGGTGGTTATGAACACATCTGACTACCAAACCAAATTAACCAACCTACTCCAAGACCCTGCATACAAGCCCCTAAAAACAGACCCCACCACCTACCTAGAAAAAACCACTAGATCCAAAATAAAAGCCTCCCCCATCAGCGAAGAAATCCAACAAAGAATCATTCCCAGAGAGAAATCATCCAGATGCCCTAAGCTCTACGGCCTCCCCAAGATACACAAAGAAGGAACCCCACTCAGACCCATAGTCAGCTCCATAGGCTCACCTCTACAAAACCTAGCCAAATTTCTCGCCAAACAACTACAGCCCTATGCAGAATCCATCGCCTCACACGTAAAAAACTCATTCCAGTTCATAGAGATCATAAAGAAACAAAACTTACAGTGAAGATGACGAATGAGACTTCGTCGAAACGTCGCCAAGACACTTCCAATTTTACACGGGAGAAAACCCGAACAACCAAAGACCTATATACAAACACCCGTGAAAACCTCAGAAAACAAATATTGCACCTCTACGGGGAGGAAATCCACCATCTGACCAGGACCTATGAAAAACTAGAAGTCCAAAGAGCTTCCATTTTATGTGACCTCGCATTCCTACGAAACTTAATCCCCAAATGCTTCCAATTGAAATTCCACTCCAACTCTGCAGCCACCAAACGCATCCTAAAAAGAACAGAATTGGCCTTAATCAGAAATGAACTTCACACAAAAAGATTCCTCCTAGATCAAATCAACAAAGATCTCCTCACACTTCACCTCAAACTCAGCAACAAGATGCACCCGCACTTTGGGACAAATCCAAACAACTTGCCGTCTGAGGCGAAACACAGACCACCCTCAAGACAGACACACACACCAACAAACTCCGAAGACTACAAGAACGCCAGAAAACAAACCCTCCACCCTCACAGCAACACATGAAACAAACAGTGCATAACATCTCAGATAGGATCCTCACCAAAGCTGAAACCGATGTCCTTTCCAAAGGATTCAACTTTGCAGTCACTCCCAAATACATCCCCACTGAGACCATTATATGCGGAGTTGAAACCAGCCTGACCAAAATCAACCCCGATGACGCTAACAAAATCAGACTCGAAATCACCAACATCCTCTGCAGCAGCAAGCCACCCAAAAGCAACTTACCCAAAGAGGAACAGACAGCACTACTTAACCTGAAAAAAGATACCAGCATAATAATCCTACCAGCAGACAAGGGCAACGCCACGGTGGTTATGAACACATCTGACTACCAAACCAAATTAACCAACCTACTCCAAGACCCTGCATACAAGCCCCTAAAACAGACCCCACCACCTACCTAGAAAAACCACTAGATCCAAAATAAAAGCCTCCCCATCAGCGAAGAAATCCAACAAAGAATCATTCCCAGAGAGAAATCATCCAGATGCCCTAAGCTCTACGGCCTCCCAAAGATACACAAAGAAGGAACCCCACTCAGACCCATAGTCAGCTCCATAGGCTCACCTCTACAAAACCTAGCCAAATTTCTCGCCAAACAACTACAGCCCTATGCAGAATCCATCGCCTCACACGTAAAAACTCATTCCAGTTCATAGAGATCATAAAGAAACAAAACTTACAGCCCAGCGACCTACTCGTGAGCTTTGATGTCATATCCTCTTCACCCAAGTGCCAATCAAAGAAGCCTTGACAGCTATCCAAAACAAATATAACCCCCAAGCACATACTAGATCTGACCAACCACTGCCTATCCAACACATACTTCATCTATAACGGACAAAAATACAAACAAATAGAAGGCGCACCCATGGGATCACCCTCTCACCTGTCATTGCCAACCTCTACATGGAACACTTTGAAACCCAAGCACTAGAAAAATCTGATCACAAACCCAAACTCTGGCTCAGATACGAGACGACACCTTCATAATCTGGCCACACGGGAAAGAAAAACTTGAAAACTTCCTCACACACCTCAATAGCCTACACCCCAAAATACAGTTCACCATGGAAACAGAAGTTAACAACCAACTTCCCTTCCTAGATGTCTTAGTCTACAAGAAACCCAATGGCTCCCTAGGACACACCATCTACCAGAAGAAAACACACACAAACCGCTATCTGCATGCACTCTCACACCACCACCCAGCACAGATCAACTCCGTAGCCAAGACACTCATCTCTAGAACAAAATGCTTAGCTGACGAACAACACCTAATACCTGAACTACACACTCTCACAAACGTACTAACATCCAATGGATTCCAGAGAAATAAGATTACCAAACTAATCCAAAAAGAACCCCCCACTAAAACCCAAGACAGAGAGCAAGAAAATGGCACAGCCCTCCTCCCATATATAAAAGGCACCACAGACAGAATCAGCAAGATCCTCCACAAACATAACATCAAGACAGCATTCTGCACAAACCAAAAATATCCACCATCCTAAGAAACCCCAAAGACAAAATTGAGTTAGAAAATCAAGGAGTATATGAAATCCCATGCACCGCCTGCCCCACCACATACATTGGACAAACCAACAGAAGAATAAGTGCACGATTGAAGAACACAAGAACTCATTCAAAAAGAGGAACTAACTTCTTCCCTGGTCCAACACTTTAAAGTCACAGGACACGATATTGACTTTAAAAGACCAGAACTATCGCCAAAACTGAACACTTTAACAACAGAATAATCAGAGAAGCCATCGAGATAGAAAACGCCCACACAGCATGAACAAACGAGATGATACCTCCGCCTACCAGCCATTTGGAAACCTGCCCTTATTGACAAACCTATATATATATATATATATATATATATATATATATATATATATATATATATATATATATATATATATATATATAGGTTGTCATCTTCAGGCTTCAACCGTGCTTCTGGGAGCAATGTGTGATCGCAGCTGTTTCTTCCTTTTAACTGCTAGTGGGGGTTTGAACTGATTGGGTGGGAGCTTGGCTGTGCTCTGATTGGATGGGGTTTTTTTCTGTGCTCTGATTGGCTGGGGGTGTGTCCTGTGTTGGTGGGGGCTTGGTTGTGCTCAGTCTAGTCTGTGCTGCAGGGGGATTTGAGCTGGTGAGCTGCATAGGTGTTGTTTGGCTTTGTGGTCGTGCTACATCTTCACAGTGGGTGTCAGTCTGCTGCATGAATGGATTGGAGGGGTTTGATATCCCATATATAAAAGGCACCACAGACAGAATCAGCAAGATCCTCCACAAACACAACATCAAGACAGCATTCTGCACAAACAGAAAAATATCCACCATCCTAAGAAACCCCAAAGACAAAATTGAGTTAGAAAATCAAGGAGTATATGAAATCCCATGCACCGCCTGCCCCACCACATACATTGGACAAACCAACAGAAGAATAAGTGCACGCATTGAAGAACACAAGAACTCATAAAAAGAAGAGGAAATTCACTCTTCCCTGGTCCAACACTTTAAAGTCACAGGACATGATATTGACTTTAAAAAGACCAGAACTATCGCCAAAACTGAACACTTTAACAACAGAATAATCAGAGAAGCCATTGAGATAGAAAAACGCCCACACAGCATGAACAAACGAGATGACACCTCCCGCCTACCAGCCATTTGGAAACCCGCCCTTATTGACAAACGAGTCCCTAACACGAGGAATGACACCAGACCCACACTCACAAGGTCCACACAGGATGTCACCACCGCACACCCACCCAGAAAGCAGACCCAAACCCACACTGATCATGAAGCACGACCAAGGACCAGAAGCCAGACCGCAGCTGCAACATTAGCCATTTCAAACCCCTCCAATCCATTCATGCAGCAGACTGACACCCACTGTGAAGATGTAGCACAACCACAAAGCCAAACAACACCTATGCAGCTCACCAGCTCAAATCCCCCTGCAGCACGGACTAGACTGAGCACAACCAAGCCCCCACCAACACAGGACACACCCCCATCCAATCAGAGCACAGAAAAAACCCCATCCAATCAGAGCACAGCCAAGCTCCCACCCAATCAGTTCAAACCCCCACTAGCAGTTAAAAGGAAGAAACAGCTGCGATCACACATTGCTCCCAGAAGCACGAAGCTGAAGCCTGAAGATGACGAATGAGACTTCGTCGAAACGTTGCCAAGACACTTCCAATTTTACACGGGAGAAAACCCGAACAACCAAAGACCTATATATATATATACACACACACACACACACACACACACACACACACACATATATATTTGTTTTTGTAGGTTTTCACGGGTATAGGTATGTAGGTCTTGGCATATTCGGGTCTTTTCCCGTGTAAGGTTGAGAGTATCTTGGCAACGTTTCGATGAGGTCTCACTCATCATCTTCAGGCTGGTGCTTTCGGCTTTGTGCTTCACTCTTCCAGTTTGCTAAAGTCCTCCTGAGTCCTGATACTGTTCTCTAGGGTATTTGCTTTCAACATACTTTTATGGCAGATCTCTAATTGGACAGTGCAGAAAGTCTTGTCCAAATGCTTCAATCAAAATTCCAACAGTGACTTTGAATTACGTCAATATCCAACACCTGATTATGCATCCCTCTTACAAACACACACACACACACACTATCTGCATAATTCAACAGGAAGACCCAATGTGTTGCAGTGCTGAGCCAGCATTTTGTTAAGCTTTTCGAGTTAGCTCTTTGGCTGCAGTGTTTTCTTCTAACTGATATTGCAGCACACTTTGCCCCTGATTTAAAACAGAAAAGAAAAAAAGGCAAACGCAAATAGAGCAGTCCCTGTCTATTATGTTGGAACAGAACATCTTGCCAAAAGTACTGGACTAAAATAGGGTTGTGCTAAGGAGAATAGATGCTTTGCTGTAGGAAGAGCTGGATCAGGCGTTGGCTTGCCAGGAAATAGGCAACTATTTTAGCCTAAGGGCCTCTTCCTAACAGGCTAACAAGCTGAAAAGGGCTGTTCAGTGACACAGTTTCCTTACCAGAAGGAGCGAACTGAGGTGTGTGTCATTTGCCCTAGTTTTGGTTGATTTCCTGGGGTGGGGGTGGGGGGAAGAGATGCGGGTGGGAATAAAATTATTACACCTCACAGAGGCCTTTCACATCTCTTCCAGAGCTTATTCTCCCATTTTAAAACTAAAAAAGCAGACTACCAAAATTGTTTCATATTTGGATACATGAAGAGTAAGTAAAAAGTAATATTAGGACAGGGACGGTAGGCACGTGGGTGCACTTATGGATGACCCTTACAGACCTCTTAGAAATGGGGTGAGGTCAACAGTAGACAGTTTAATCTTAAAGTTTTGGGGGTTTGGGGAAGAAACTACGGGGTCAGATAGTGCATTCCAGGCATTGACCACTCTGTTACTGAAGTCCTATTTTCTGCAATCAAGTTTGGAGCAGTTTACCTTGAGTTTATATCTATCATTTGCTCGTGTATTGTTGTGGTTGAAGCTGAAATAGTTATTGACAGGTAGGACATTGTGGTAGATAATTTTATGTACTATGCTTAGGTGAGATTGAAGTCTGTCTAGTTCTAAGTTGTCTAAGCCCAAAATTTGGAGTCTGGTGGTATAAGGTATTTTATTGTGAGCAGAGGAGTGGAGGCAGTGGTGGGATTCAAGTAATTTAATAACTGGTTCTCTACCCTAATGATTTTTTCCAATAACCAGTTTGCCAAACTGCTCAGAAAGTTAACAACCGGTTCTCCCGAAGTAGTGCGAACAGGCTGAATCCCACCACTGAGTAGAGGGCTCTTCTTGTGAAGTATCTCTGGACTCTCTCAGTTGTATTTATGTCCGATATGCAGTGCGGGTTCCAGACAGATGAGCTGTATTCAAGGATTGATCTAGCAAATGTTTTGTATGCTCTAGTTAGTAGTACAATATTACCAGAGAAGATGCTATGCAAGATTAGGTTAACAACTGTTAGTGCCTTTTTGGCAATGTTGTTACAGTGGGCTCTGGCACTTAGATCTTTAGAAATGAGTACTCCAAGGTCCTTGACAGAGTGAGGGTTATTTATAAGGTCATGTCTATCTAATTTGTATTTTATGTTTTGATTTTTTTTGTCAATGTGCAAGACATTGCCACCAAATTCCATATTGCCACCAAATTCCAGCAGTCAAGTTTTCAGGGCTTTGGGGGATGGTGAGGGTAAAAGTGAGAATGGGAATATTTCACCTCTTAGAAGTTTGGCACTTTTATTACTACCTTTATTTTCTCACTGATTCTCTGTGAAACACGTGGCTGAAATTTAACTGAGAACAATGAGAGTATGGGGCATGCATGTGGCTTGTAAGCCAAAGTTTCCCTAGCTCTGGATACCAGTATAAACATCAATCCAAAGCGTTTCCTAACATTAACTCTGTGCTGGATTGGTTAATAGCTAATGCTATTGAGATGTATTCTGCAATGCTGTCTTCATTTCTGTAGCCACTGAGGCTTCAAGAAACAAATTGTTGGCAAGATTCAAAACAATAAGAAAATTATTGACCCAAGGGTGAGAAAAGAGGAGGACGATCCCTTTTATCTGCCATTACTAGAAAAAAAAATACTGTGCAACATGACTGAAACATGTGGCTGCCAAACTGATTTTCTTCTGTCATTTATTCATACTGTGTGTGATACTAACAGTTGATAATGATCTGATTTCAAAGGGATTTGTTAGGATAGAGAATCTAGGACAAGCTATTGGCAAAAGATGTCAGTTCATGATTCCTCCAAGCTAGTCTATCAGGCTCACAGAACCCCTCCCATACACCCTGTCTGTTTAGCCAGTGTTTCAAATCCATAATAGTACAGTATCAACAATACCAGTAATATAATCTGCTTCTGTGGTTAGACAATGTCCAAAAGATATTATTGAAGAAATGACATAGAACAAATTTCATCTAACAAATTAGAGATGGTATTGCAAGTAGACTTATAGCTGAGAGGCGAAGAGAATGACTTCAAAAAAGATGTTTCACTGGATCTACAAAAGAAACTAACTGAGGTTTTAAAATTTAAAAGGGAAATACAAATGACAAACCAAGAAGACAATTATTTCCTTTTGATGTAAGAGTCATAATGGCACAGTGGTTAGAATGCAGTATTGCAGATTAACTCACTGCTCAATACTAGGAGTTTGAGTCTGAGTGGCACAGCCCTACATCCTTCTGAGGTTGGTAAAACCCAGATTGTTGTGGGCAACATGCTAACATTGTAAATAACACAGAGAGTGCTGTAAAAGCACCATGAAATGGTATATAAGTGTAAGTGCTATTGCTATTGCTGTTGAAGTATTTGGTGATGGGATAAAGAAAAAAATGAAGAAAAACCAAATCCTACTAGAATATTCAAATGAACTAAAGATGAAGACTGTTAGAAATAAAAGGAAGGATATAATGTTGGTTTCTTTGATCAAGGCCAAAACAAGTTATGTTGAAACTAAGTTCGTTTATACTTTTGATGAATGTTGGAAGTAATTTCTTTATATGCATTTTTTCTCTTTATTATTTTCTTGCTTTGCTCTTTGCTCTTTTTTCTTTTGTCTTTGCACTTGTTATACTTTTCTTCTATTCTTTTTTTTCTATAGGTTTAGTTTGCACTAGATTTTATTATTGTAATCAAAATTCTTATAGGCATAAGTATATAAGTCACAGCAGTCAAAAGTTTCCAAAGTTTCTAGCTCAATTTTTTCCTAGTTGGTTCCCTCCAAATATGCTATTCCTAGTATCCCCAAAGTTCTGCCTGGAGATGATGATAATTATTGAAAGCATTAAACTGTATTTTTTCCTGGATGTTTACTAAACTTATTGTTTTTTCAGAAGTTATTATTGAAAGGGGGAAAAAGCAAGGCAGAAAGCCAAAATAATTTTAAAGAAAAACAATCATTTATTTGGGTACAATTATGAATTAAGATTTAGCATAGCATTCATGACCCTTAGATTTATGCCTTCTTGATTTCCCCTCTGATATAATCATTACATTCTTAGTTTTTGGTTTCATTTCCAACTAATCAGAATTCAGAGTCCAAGCCATAAAGTATGTTTAAGCTAATATACAGGTATTAAATCAAGCTGTCTTCATAGACCAGTTTAAAACTGATTGCTTTGTTAGTTAGCTATGAAGATCAGCTTTAGTCAGGGTTAGGTAAGAATTAAAGAGGAAACACTTGGTATTCAGACAGCCTCAGAAGAGGATATACATCAATCAAAGTTCATGAAATGGGAATATTTATACTGGTTTCTTGTCTAAGAACATAATCTGTTTTCTAATAGTTACTTACAGGGTGATTGGAGTGGCCAGGGAATTTCCATTTTACCAGCCCCCACCACCTTGTTTTACTGTAAAGCCATGATTTAAGTAGACTTACCCTATTTTTCTTGAAGGAGAAAAAAGGAGCTAGCTAGGCTAAACAGCTCATTTCCGCTCTCTTCGCCCCACCTCACTTTTCCTGAGCCTCTTACAGAAGCAATAAATATGTCAGTACAGTCATAAAAATGCTTAGAAAGCAAAGGAAGGTTGATAACAAGGAGAAGGGCTACTTGTGGGCAAGGAAAGCCGTGGGAAGCAAGGACAAGGGAGATAACAAGAGCAGAAACATCCGAGAGTAATCATTATTTTAACACACATTTTCTGTATTCTTAGTAAAGCCATTATTTTTGTAGTCCCAGCTTGGTTATGTCACAACTTCAGACCTCATGGATTACATGTACAAGTTGATTTGCATGGATACTTTGATAAACTTATGCAACAGAGTTGCCATATTTTAGGTTTGCTATGCAACCTCTGTACCCAATAAATGCAGGTTGTGCTTCTGTTGATAGGCATTCTGGTCTCTGTTATTAAGCAAAGTCATGAAGGATAAATTCCTTCTACTATTTGGTATGAAATTAAAAAACAAGCATGGGTGGCTGGAGAATTCCAGAAATTGAAGTCCATCTTAAAGTAGCTGAGATTGAGATACTCTGCAGTATTTGTATGACTCTCTAGCCATTCATATTTCACAAATTGTATGCCTGCAGTTGATTCACTCATGAATTCCAGTTTCTGTTTGCAGGAAACATTGTTTTGCAACATCTATACTTTGGATGAGAGCAGAGTTTTTCAAAACAAAAAACAAAAGTTAAATAAAGTCCATTTTAAATGAAGCCCATTTTCTCTCACTGGAGCTTTGTTCTTATCCAAGGTTCTGGGAATTTTTTTTTAAACTAAGAGATCCAATGGCCTGAAAGGGCTTGAAAATGCTCATCCTAAGCAGTTGAGGAAGCTTTGGTAGCCCTTGGCAAAATTGATGATGATGATGCAGCAGCAGCAGCTTGAAGCTCTGCTTTTCCCCCTTTTATGTGAATGACCAGGTTCTGCCTTAATACATGAATTTGGCTTCATCTCCAGCAAGACGTTTTGTGTTTTAGACTAATCAGAGCTCTAAAATTGTACCCAGATCCACCTGTTGAGTTTTTAGATGAACGTTTCAAGCAGGGTGGCAGCCTTGAAGATGCTCCCAAAATCTTGTCAGGGTTTCATCAAGGGGATAATAACTTATCTCAAGTTATTGTGTTCTCTTTGCTGATGATGTCAAACTATTTAACACCACCAACAATACTACTGCCCTTCAAAAAGACCTTGACTTTGTATCCGATTGGTCTAAAACTTGGCAACTCCAAATCTCAAACAGCAAATGCTCAGTCTTACATATTGGAAAAAAGAACCCAAACACTAAGTACAAACTGGGCCGTGGTAGCTCAGGCTGTTAGAAGCCTGTTATTAGAACACAGCAGCCTGCAATTACTGCAGGTTCAAGCCCGGCCAAGGTTGACTCAGCCTTCCATCCTTTATAAGGTAGGTAAAACGAGGACCCAGATTGTTGGGGGGGCAATAAGTTGACTTTGTAAATATACAAATAGAATGAGACTATTGCCTTATACACTGTAAGCCGCCCTGAGTCTTCGGAGAAGGGCGGGATATAAATGTAAAAAAACAAAAAAAAACCTTGATGGACATTACCTTACAGATGACCCCCACCCTGTTAAAGACCTTGGAGTTTTCATATCAAATGATCTAAGTGCCAAAGCCCATTGCAACTACATAGCAAAAAAGGCTCTAAGAATTGTAAACCTAATTTTGCGTAGCTTCTTTTCCAAAAATTCTACACCACTAACCAGAGCATACAAAACATTTGCTAGACCTATTCTTGAATACAACTCACCTGTCTGGAACCCATACCACATCTCTGACATTAATACAATTGAACACGTCCAGAAATATTTTATAAGAAGAGTTCTCCGCTCCTCTGAAATCAACAGAATACCTTATACCACCAGACTTGAAATCCTGGGATTAGAAAACTTAGAACTCCACCGACTCCGACAAGACCTGTGTTTAACACATAGAATCATCTATTGCAATGTCTTTCCTGTTAAAGACTACTTCAGTTTCAATCGCAATAATATAAGAGCAAACAATAGGTTTAAACTTAATGTTAATCGCTTCAATCTTGACTGCAGAAAATATGACTTCTGTAACAGAGTTGTTAACGCTTGGAACACACTACCTGACTCTGTGGTTTCTTCTCAAAATCCCAAAAGCTTTAACCAAAAACTGTCTACTATTGACCTTACTCCATTCCTAAGAGGACTATAAGGGGCGTGCAAAAGAGCACAAAAGTGCCTACCGTTCCTGTCCTATTGTTTCCTTTCATTATATCAAATTAACATAGTTATTGCTAACTTTTGCTCATATATATGCTTATATGATGTGTTGTTGTTTTATGTTGATGCTTGTGTATACTGTTGTGACCAAAAAAAAAAGAGGGGGGGTTTCATCAGGGGTGATTCTTACTTCTGTACCGGTACCTTTGGGGAAGATGGAAGCTGAAAATGGCCACTCCAGTTGCAACTGCCAGCTCCTCTCCCCACCAACTTCTGTTGACAAGTGTTCTTCTACTAAACAAAATCATATAAGATAAATTTCTCCTAAACTGTATCACAAAATAGCAGCCAACAGAACATTAGAGAAGAGCAAAGATAGTCAGGACAATGCATCCCTGCGTCAGAATTCTACGTACACAAGCAAAAGCTTGGTTCTATTATCAATCAGAATAGAGCTGGAAGGGACTTGGGAAATCTAGTCCAACCTCCAGCTCAAGCAGGAGACTCTATACCATTTCAGACAGGTAGCTGTCCAGTCTTTTCTTAAAAACCTCCAGTGATGAAGCACCTACAACTTCTGAAGGCAAGCTGTTCCATTGATAAATTGTTCTCACTGTTAAGAACTTTCTCCTTAATTCCAGGTTGCTTTTTTCCTTGATTCGTTTCTATCCATTGATGTTAAAAATTACCTATGAGGAAAAGATCATTACTGACCTCCACGACTGAAACTACTTATATCAGTCAATAAAGTCTGCTCTTCCCAGTGCTTTCTTAATGAGATCAGCTTCTTAGGCCACAATTTCCAACAAGGAATTAGCATCGCGTGAGGAATATCAATTCTTCTGCTTGGTTTTTAAACCTCAAAATTCCACTTCTCCAACAACACATCCTATGGTTTATTGGGGGAAATATACTGTACAAGTATCTGTCCAGTTCCTATCACTGAAAAGCTCAAGTATCTGGGAGAGCATTTGGAGGCAGAAATCAAATCATAACCAGTTATGATGTGCCTTCTATGACTGTTCATTTTGCTGATTTTCGGTTTGACACTTCATTTTGTTAGATTTAAATATCACAGCGTTTGACGCTAAATTGGTTTGTTTCATCCATGTCAACGTATATCATTTCAATATGTAACTTACAGGCTAATTTGCATGATTATATATAATTTAAATATGTAACTTATAAGCTAATTTGCATGATTCATACCAGAGTATCAAGTGGCCCCAGATACATGGAAATTGGTCATAGTCTTTCTCTACAATTACATACTTGGAAGATCCTCCATGCTCTAGCTTTATAATTCTGCTGCTCTATAGGGATGTCCTTCCAAGAGAAATTAGGCACCTGTAGGATTTTCCCTCCACTGATAATAGTTTGCATGAAAAAGATTTGGCCTGTGTACCTCCTGATGTGTACTTTAAAATTCCATCTATCATTATTTTGCTTTCTTGTGAAAATAAAAGGATTTACGAGTTGAAAACAGATGCATATACAGTAGCTAGTGTAAATTATCTGCAATGGTTTTTGCAAAGTCTGGGAATGAATTTTGTAATTTTCTAGCACTCATTTATTTAAAACATTTATGTGCTGCCTTTCCATCCACCATAATCCTCATGTTATCTGACACTCCGCTATAACAACCTACGACCCAAATGGCAGATGTCAGCTGTAACTTCATTTGAAAAATTCAATTTAATGAGGACAAATTTCTTTTAAATTGATGTTGAACAGGATAGAAGAATGACAAACAAGAATTAAGTGGCCAGATCTTTTAACTGCAGCTTTTTAAAAAAATATCTTAACGGCGGTGTTCTATTTTTATAAAAAAAAAAAGGGAGGAAGAGAACAAGGTAAAAGAAAAATAGTGTATTGACATTTTACAAGAATAGGGCTCGTATCATCATCAAAAAAGGACAACAAAGAATGTTCTTTCTGCGCCAACTCAGAAAGCTCAAACTGCCCAAGGAGCTGCTGATTCAGTTCTACAGAGGAATTATTGAGTCTGTCATTTGCACCTCTATAACTGTCTGGTTCGGTTCTGCAACCCAACAAGAAAGACACAGACTTCAGAGGATAATTAGAACTGCAGAAAAAATAATTGCTACCAACCTGCCTTCCATTGAGGACCTGTATACTGCACGAATCAAGAAGAGGGCCGTGAAAATATTTACAGATCCCTCACATCCTGGACATAAACTGTTTCAACTCCTACCCTCAAAACGACACTATAGAGCACTGCACACCAGAACAACTAGACACAAGAACAGTTTTTTCCCGAAGGCCATCACTCTGCTAAACAAATAATTCCCTCAACACTGTCAAACTATTTACTAAATCTGCACTACTATTAATCTTCTCATCGTTCCTATCACCAATCTCTTTCCACTTATGACTGTATGACTGTAACTTTGTTGCTGGCAATCCTTATGATTTATATTGATATATTGACCATCATTTGTGTTGTAAATGTTGTACCTTGATGAACGTATCTTTTCTCTTATGTACACTGAGAGCATATGCATCAAGACAAATTCCTGTTGTGTCCAATCACACTTGGCCAATAAAAAATTCTATTCTATTCTATTCTATTCTATTCTATTCTATTCTATTCTATTCTATTCTATTCTATTCTATTCTATTCTATTCTATTCTCTATCTCCCTCTATTTCCCGAACGCCATCACTCTGCTAAACAAATAATTCCCTCAATACTGTCAATTTATTAAATCTGCACTATTAATTTTCTCATCGTTCCCACCACCCATCTCCTTCTACTTATGACTGTAACTTTGTTGCTAGTATCCTTATAATTTATACTGATATTGTTTCCTGATTGCTTAATTGTAGCCTATGACTATCATTAAGTGTTGTATCATTAAGTGTTTAATTTGTACCCTATGACTATCATTAAGTGTTGTACCCTGAAGGAGGTATCTTTTCTTTTATGTACACTGAGAGTGTATGCACCAAGACAAATTCCTTGTGTGTCCAATCACACTTGGCCAATAAAAAATTCTATTCTATTCTATTCTATTCTATTCTATTCTATTCTATTCTATTCTATTCTATTCTATTCTATTCTATTCTATTCTATTCTTGAAAGTCCATGTCTGCCAATGAATACAAGACCCAATACTTTAAAAAGAATATTACATTTGTCTGTTTACTGGAATCAAAGATTTGCTTAATGAACCATTGCCTATTCACTCCTAACCCCCACCACTCAGAGATAATTCAGCTACCATAACAGGCAAGCTGCAGAGGCAGGATTCCATTAGCAAATTCTACGGTATTTCTTGGGTTCTAAATAAGAATTATGGGCAATCTTCTTGCTACTTGATTCAGCAGTGCATTCATGTTCAATTTTCCAGAAATGCGTTTCCAGTTTTTTTTTTTTTTTCCAGTTCTCAACTTTTCAGTGTGGAGAATATATTTAAGGGAATGTAGCACTGATTTGCTCTGCATTAGTCACAGTGTGAACCAGGCAATCACTTACTAAAGGACAGCCTGGTCCTTAAGAGTAAGAGATAAATTTATAATTATATTGATAACTGCTGTAAAGAATACCAGAAGCCACTTCTTTGTACCTTTTTTCTTTCTTTTCTATTTTTTCCTTTTTTGCACTTTTAGCTTTTTCTTATTGCGTTATATATATGATATATATGATGTAATATATTATTTAGAGAGCGAGAGAGAACAACTTAGCACTCTGTGCATGTAATGAAAGCCGGGTTGCCTGATTCCCTCATCAAATTTGGGGTGTCACGATTTGTAAATTGTCTGGCATTAGTTTATTGATTTTATTTGTCAGAATAGCAAGAAAGTAGTGGATTTTTTTTGTCTCAAGTTCAAAAATAAACCTGGATTTGTATGGGAAGTTGGGAAACCACTGACTATGGTGCTTCTGGAATTTAAAAAAGCCCTAGGACAAACCTTATGGGTACTTGTAATAGTCTGATAAGTGTTATTTCATTAGTTCCTTGATGAGTTACAAATCCAATTGGTACAAAAAGCTACCATATGGCTCTTCCATTTGCAGTGTACTTCTCCAATTTTGGTGAGTTTTCAGTTGTATTCTTGCTTTGTTTATTGATTTGGTAGGAGGGAAATCCAGGGATATTCATTTATTTTTCTCTTTCCAGGCTCGATCCGAGTTGGTATTTAATTTGGGATATTTAGTTTGAACATTTTTATAGTTTCTTGGATAGGTTGTTTTTCTTATTGCATAAGTTATGCTTCCAGAAGAGATTGGCAATTCCTGGGGCTGAGGAAATACCATAGTATAGTGTTTCTCAGCTGCAGCAATTTTAAGATGTGTGGATGTCAACATCCAGAATTCCCCAGCCAGCATGCTGCCTGGGGAATTCTGGGAGCTGAAGTCCACACATCTCAAAACTTGCTGAGTTCTAGCAATACTGCTATAGAGGGACTGATGCTGTTGGTTTTCAAAGAGACAAGAGGGTCAGTCAAGCTATTCTGCTTTTACATATCGCTACAGATCTTAGTTACAAAAATCCAGATATCTATTAGATGGCCTCAAGAAATTAAATTTCCTGTATGATTTTGCTGCCAACCAAGAGTTTTCCACCTGAAATCTGGTGGAAGAAACAGAAACCCTTTTCTTTGCATCTGCTTACAGTTAACTGTGATTATGGTAGGTTTATCTGAAAAGCTTCTTTAGATATCAGCATTTCTTTCAGAGAACCGAAGTTGTCAAGCTATTATGGATGCATTTACACATGGCAGAAATTTAGCAAAATGGCTGACATTTAATAAGGTACCGTACTTACCTTGAATACAACTCTGCAGTAACAGAATTGGTGAATACGTTGCAAATGTCATTTCTGCAAGAATGCAGTAACATTAAGGTAGACCCAGACAGTACTTTTATTGCTCTGCAAGCATTTATATGTAAAAAGAATGTATTTCAAAACGAACAAAAAATTTGGGGAACAATTTTGATAAAAAGGAGCAGAGAGTGTTGAAAGTAAGCTAAACTGAATGCTATCTCTGTGAGATTTATTATTTTTTAGAATAGACCAATTATTTCCAGGAGGCCAGATGGACCATCATGACACTACTAACGTTATTTATACATTTATTTTGCATACTGAAAGCAAGTGTGGTATAATGGTTAAAGTGTCAGATGTAGAAACTCTGATTCAAGCCCACCTCAGCTATGGAGGTTTACTATATGATTTGAGTACTTGGGACTCTTAAATTTGTCAGATTTAAATATAGTTAAAGACATAAGGACTTACAAATATGTAAGATGTTTGTTTATAAGTTTTGTTTATAATTGTTCTGCCTTTTTTGCAGTTTGTAACATGATGCACTTCAAAGCACATTTAAAATATGCAAAATATGCATTAAATTATGAAATGAGGCTGATTTAATACATAAATTATGAGGCATACAATTCATGGTAGTAGAATACCCTGTCTTTAATCACTTATGAATGCTTCATTAGAAAACAGATTATTTAAAATGCCTAATGTTTAGAGATTTTTCAGAAATTTTAAATAGAAAATCCTTATCTATCATTATTTTATGAATTTTAAATATTTGCCACACAAATATTTGTGTAGCTAATAGCTAAACACTGTAGCTAAACTTAATAGCATTCTAGATGTGCATCTGTTTGAAATGTAAATGGTATAGTTAGTATATAGAATTTTTCCCATAATGAAGAATTAATGATTCAGCAAAACTTGCTAAAGCTGCTTTATGTTTAGATCTCCCTCATCCTTTAAAAAGCACCTTTGGATCATAACAATATATATATATATATTAATAGAATCTGTAATGAATTTGTAATTAAATCTATATACCATATGGTGTATCTGGAATACCTACTCAACTTTAATTCCTAATATTTCTAATATCTATTATCTAATTAAAATTAATGTAATTAATATTATCTAACATCGAAATAAAATTTCTAATATCTATTCTAGGAAAGATATTAACCTAATCCTAATTTCTGTCTTTTTAACATCTGTTAGGTTTGAAAATAAAAATATTTTTGTAGATTTTGGGAACATTACATCAAAAACCCATCTTCTCACATGAAACATATTCATATTGTGTGACTGCATAAGAAATAAGCCAAATTGTCAAATATTTAAAATGCTTGTTCACAAGAATTACATTGCTAAAACAGTGAAGCCTTCAGCATGATATCAATGGGCATCGCAGTGTCTACTACGCTTCCGTTAGTACACAGTATGCTTATTTCCTTTTATTTGGATTTTTAAATACATTATTTTTAACTGGGATTCTGTCGTGTTGAAAATGAAGTGCACAATTTCAGAACCATCTTTATTTCCAAGAATAACTCTGGGTTCCCTTAGGGCTCCAAAACCTTTCTAAAAATTAAAAATAATTGTTTCATTCAAATACTTCTGCATCATGTTACTCTATATTTACTGGTTTATTCTGGTATACTTGACAGTTTTTCTATTGATATGTTCTCTTCTTTCTTGGGATCTTATGTTCCTTAGAATGTCAAGCAATACGCCTTCTGGACAGAGGTATTCTGTTGTTTTATGATTTGGCACCAGGAGCACTCAGACCAGCACTATACCGAGGTCTAGGACAGTGATGGTGAACCTTTTCAGCACCAAGTGCCCAAACCGGAATGCGTGCACGCGTGCCAAAAACCAGCTGGCTGATGTGCATGTGCATTCTGACACAAGCATGCGCGCTGGCCAGCAGGTCTTCGGGATTCCGGTGCTCCGGCACGTGCGAAGACCAGCTAGCCAGCGTGCATGCCTGCACCAGAAACAAGAAGAGCAGTTGGTGATAGCACGTGTGCCCATAGAGAAGGCTTTGCATGCCACCTCTGGCACACGTGCCATAGGTTCGCCATCACAGGTCCAGGACCACAAGGCTCATTAGTTTTCTCTGGAACAGAATTAAAAAATAAGACCAGGAACATTTTAATGGATTAGGCCTCAGATTTCCACTTCAGATTTATACTTGAAATTTAATTATATTACTTCATGTTTACACTCCAGAAAATGTGCTTTGATTTCAGTCCCAGTATTTGTGAATGGAGAAGCTCTTCCACTGCAGCCATTTTGTGCTATCTATAACACATAGCCAAAATTTCACTGGCTCCAAAGAGGCAATGATCTAACATGTTAATAGGACATTGACAAAAACAGCATTGATGGGGCCGGGGAATCAAATATATTCAGTTGTCTGCAAATTAATTCTGATTTCAACATTTCTATTTACCTTCACCATTTTAACCCACCAAATTACAAGGTTATTTATATATGTATATAAAATCTAAAACCGTACAACCTACTCTTCCTCTTTATTGGCTGCAACATAATTTAAAAAGACAACTTTCACCAGCCATGATTCGCAAGTAGACACAGTATCGATTTAACTGACAATCAATATATACTCAACTCTTGTCCACATACTAAAGATGCATACAACATTCACAGTCCTTCACCCCCACATATTATACCCTTACAATTTCTACATTGAATTAATCATATTTAAAGAAAGACTGGCCAACACCTACTTTTACAAACTGCCTCTGAAGCTAATATTCAAGTTTGCATGCCAGGGAGAGAACGTGTAAAAATCTTTTAAGTCTTTTGAACAGATTATTCATTGGTTTCCCTTCCTATAGGAAACCCTGGACAACCTTCATGATTCTCCTCAGCCTTTACACTCTTCCCAGCCTTGTTTTCCAACTAGAAAACAGTTGGCACTTTAGGCGGTATTTTACTATCACTACTGCATCCAACTTGCTCCCTGTCTCTTCGCATTGCACAAAAGCACGTGAGCCACTACATTTCCCACATCGCACACGTCTGCTACATACTGCAGTAACAGCAGGTACGTGTATCCAAACTTTTGACATGAAATGGACAGGGGAAAGCGTATGTGGTCTCCACCGAAACCCTTCTAACCCCCCCCCCACGCCCACTTTAAGGGAGAGCCGAGTTGCAGTGACAGGAGACCGCAGCGCCCTTGCTTTCTATTGATTAACATCTCGTGGCTCCCCGTCAAGATCTATTTTTGTGCCTCCATTCGGTCATTTCTAATGGGACCCTCCACCCCGTGATCCCTTCCAAGAACGGAGACGACCGGTATCTGTTCCGACGACCTAAGTCCTCAGCAAATCTCTTCCGAACTTTTATTTTCCACCCCAGGCTTGCCTGGAACCTACATTTGGGCGGTTGGGTTGACACAGTTGTTGGGTTATTAAAAAGGAAGCCCCGTTGGATGTTGGTCGCATTGTTAGCCGCCTAGAGTGGTGCAGTAGCAGCTGGCTCTGCATGTTGAGTAAACTCCATTATGCTTAATAGGGCTGAATTGTCCTGAAAGGGTGTTTCAGGTTGTACAGCTTTGCAACGTTGGCGAGCGCAGGACGATACGGCGCACTACGCATTTCGGCTCCACCTCCAGCCCGATCCTGAGGCTCGGAAACTGCTCTGCTTTGCATGTTGCCCTCCAGGACTTTATTGCCACTCACAATCTTCCATCCAGCAAATCCCCTTTCCTCTTTCCCCAGGAAGGCTCACTCCTCTCTTCCCTTAGCCAAAGCTTCAGCCCGAGAACTTTCCATTCACCGCGAGAAGCCCTCCAGTCGCGGTGCGCGTACTGCGCCAGCGCCGGTTTTCCCCGAGACTCAAAGGCGGCCTCAACCGCCTACCACCTAACACTCCCACCCGCGCCCGCATGGATTCCTCAATAGAGGGCGCACGGCTCCCGAGCCAGACTGTGCATGCCCGAGTGACGCATTGCAGGTACGAAGCCACCAATCAGAGGAGCCTGTTCGTTGTTCACTCACTCACACGTTTTCCTTCGTCTATCTTCTTTCGCCGAGCTAAAAAGTCCCCCCTTAATAAATAAATAAATAAACCCTACTCGACAATTTTACTTTGAGAGAGCTACTCTTTTACCGTTCCCATTTTTATCTTTAGGGAAAGGAACCTATATGTATGTCTGAGGGGAAAAAAAATAAAACTCGTGGAGAAGGAACGGAATACATAGCGGGAGCGACGGTTGATACGCTAGTTGCGAAACCGGATCTCCTTTATTGCGCGCTTTTCATTTTCGCTATGGTATGGAGGGGAGGGGGAGGAGAAGGTGCGGATGGATTTGAGAAAGCAGTGAGGTGGTTTATGAGGCGCTGCCGGCAGGCGTGCTTCGTTCAGTGTGAGGTGAATCGCCGAGGCGTTTGGGTTTTAGGAGCTGACGAGGCAGCAGACGGCGCGCCACTCCTGTCTTCTGTGCCGAACAAGGCGGCACCGGTCGTGATCCTTAGCCTGCAGTAATCGCCGCCAGGCCCGGCAAAAGCCAAAATGGTTAGCAAATGGCTAGGGAGGGCGAGAATCGGTCGGGGGGGGGCATTTGGCGTCATCGCGGTAGTTAGCAGCAGAACGAGGAATGGATTGCTTTAAATGTCGCTTTTTAAAAGTAGTGGGGCGATGCGGGGACCCGGATAGGCATCGTGTGTGTTGCGGGGTGGGGGTCGATCCTAAATGGGAGGACATTGGATATATTGAGACCAGTTGAGAAAGTCCGATTTTCTCGCGCGCTCGTGTCAACGTCCTCCGACAACTTCAGAATTCAAACGGACGCCGACTGCTTTTCTCGGCGCCATGCTGGGGGGGGGGAAGGAACAGAAGGTCTGTGGTAACTCTTCCCTTGTTAGATTCGTTTAAGGAAGGGGGTGTCCTGAGAACACCGTTTGCGGTAGGCAGCAGCTGGGGGGGGGCGCGGGTAAGTTCCGTTGCTGTAGCAACCGAGTTGTCGCCGCTGCTCGTGCAACGTTTGAGGCGTCGCGGGTGGGAGGCGGGAGTTGTCAGAAAAAGTGACGGCGCCCCGGATTGTTTTTTTTTCGGTGGCGCAGGGTGGAAATCGGGAGCAGTTTGTGTTCGCAGAGGATGTTTGGGGAGAAAGTAAAGCAGGGATCGGCTTTGCAAAAATCACACCTGAAGCTTAAACCGCTTTGCGCTTTTTTAAAAAAGAGGTGCAAAGTTTCTGCTTTCCCTGAAAAGTAAGACTCGTTTAACGTAAAAAGGTGTAGTCGCGCCACGGGGAAAAATCTGGGTTAAAGCGTGGATCTACATTGAAATATTTTTGTGTGTGTAGAGAGACTGTTTTCTTCCTACTGCAGGAGTTGCAAGAAGCTAAAAGAGGAATCTCGGTAAAAACTGGAAAAAAATCTTGTAACATTTCTGTGTAGATTTTTTTTGGGATTGGATGTTGAGTAAGTGCATTATGCTCTGAGGTTTCTAGGTTAATGCAAGTGAAGCCATAATAAGGAATTTTGAGGAATGTTAAGTATGGGGAGAAATAATCATCAGAAAGTTGTATGATTTGGATATAGGCACTTCATCAGGAAAGAAAATATGGTAATCTAAGGAATACCTTAAAATGCTAAGGTGCTGCTATTTTACTGTACCTTCCATTCAAAAAAGATTTGATTGTACTTTCTATATTTTAACAAGTAATATGCTTAACTGGTAATATAGTTTCATACCTATAAAGAAATGCTTGAAATTTGAAAAGACTGGAAATTGAGCAAGAAAGTCCTAGTGCTAAATTTGAGTTCTGCTGGATGTTGAAATAAATGTGGATTTTGTGCTCAACTCTACCTTTCAAAGTGAATTTTCTCTTCTTGAGTGGAAATAGTTGAGATGACTGATTTTTTTTCTTTTTGATTAATGATACTAAATTATTTGTTTTGATACTAAAGCTGAATGAAAGTTTATCCAGGACAACAAACTTCTCAGTGGCCATAAAAAGTATAGAACTTCAGAGCACGGGATAAATTTAGATGTTCTTAACATCAGTATCAGAGGATTCTAATTTCTACATCCTCAGCAGCTAGACAGAGCCAATCACTTCATTTTCTGTTACTCTGCAGAACATTTCAACTTGACTGTTATAAATATTTCTGAATTTAAAACAATCTTTTCTCTGAATATAAATCTTTGTACTGTATAATTTTTTCACTGAGATAATGGAGTATGAAGAAACTGAAGAATCTCAGGAATGCAGATGATTTTCTAAGCAACTTGCAAATATTTGTGCAAGTAACCTATATACAGATTTCTACTTTTGCTACATGATCTCAGCAATAAGTGCTCTTTAGAATGGCCCCCATAGACTGTGATAGATTACTTTAAAGCAATGCTTAGAATATAAATATTTAGCTGGAGTTTGGAAAAATCCCAGCTACCAGATCACATAGGCTAAAAACATGTTAACATGTAGGAATTTAACTTGCTTATCTGTAGCAGGGTTTATTTCTAGAGATTAGAAGTATAAAAGCCATTCTGTACTGATTCCGTATTTATGACACTTTGCATCTTAATTTAAATATGAGTTAAATGGCCAATTGAAGATTCCATATTGAAGAATTCTTAAAATGGAGTGAATAAACAATGTGCATTCAAGTTAGAACTATTGGCTAACTGTGTGTGTAGGCTTTTATATATACATACATACATACATACATACATATATATATATATATATATATATATATATATATATATATATATATATATACATACACACACACACACACACACACCCCTTTTTTCATGGAAACAAGGATTTTTTGAAAGCATAAAATTATAATACAGGGATGCTTTATTTCATTTTCAATGACAGCTGTAAGATATGTTCTTTCCCCTTGGGCCTTTAACTTTAAGAGGCTTTAGCCTGTTTTTGACCTTTTTAGAATTGCTGAAATATTTCTTGAGTGTTTTCTATTATAGAATTATTTGTGTTGCTCTCAGCCTTGTGGATATTTTGGATGAAATTTCAGATTGTTGCTTTGTGTTCTAGGGAGAAATCAAGATCTCAACAGAGTTTCACCTGGGAATCTAGAATTTGTCATGAACATTTATCTGTAGGCCATAGTGCAGTTATGCCTCTGTAGAAGGTCACAAGTGATTTTTTCCAGCAATGAAGAATGAAGTACATGGTGTAAAAGGCAGATTTGAGTAATTGATAGCAATAGCTGAATAATTCTAATGTCTGTTTAAGCAGTTTTTGCTTGTTATCTATTGATAGAGCTGTTCTTGAATAGATGGATTATTTATCTAACATCAGTTTTACTATTTGTATTCTTTTTCATGTGCCCAATCTGTGTAATAACTTGCAACAACTTTGCTGAAGAATGCACTGTCAGAATGCATATTTCTCAGTTAAACATTTTTACATTGTCTATGATATTTGATACCATGCAGTTTTGTTATGCTTACATACTACATTTAGACATCTTAATTTTAATTAAAGCTTTATTTTTGTCTCAGCTTTACTTTTAGGAGTAACTAAAGATAGTAAGCATATCTAATATCCCTTCCTCCTATTGCTCCATTATAATCCTTTTTTAAAAATGAAAAGGGTGACAAAAGAGTAAAAGAATAGATTCATTCTAATTGTGTATCTAGAATTTTCTGTTTTCTAGAATTTGAGAACTGGTAGATGAGAAATTATTTAGGGAAGGAAAACAAGTTTTAATTCCTGAACATTGAGAGTTGTAGTTGCTTTCATTAGATTTAAGTTTCTTGAAAGGCACTTTCCCATTGTAGAAATGAAGGACATCATATTTTAAATTATACAACAGGAGTTTGTTTTTCTTTAATTGTTGTATCCTCAAATCACCTTGGAATAGAAGAGTCTTCCAACTCATAGAATACATTTGTGGGTGGTTGGGGATGTACATTCTACTGCAGAATGTGGTTCTGTCAATTGACAACCAACTAGCAATTTTATGGGCCTTCAGAAAATGCCCAATTGAAGCTATGTTAAGTGAGGTGATAGTGGTCATGATATTGTACAGCACTTAAAAGAGTTTCTTCCAGCTGTTTTACTTACTAGCATAACTTCCTTCGCTTGTCTGCCCCCTTTAATTCAATAGGTATGGGTAGATGGGTAATTTGATATCTGACATGGCTGTAGAAAACTTTTTGAAGGTATCCAGTAGCTGCATCTTTCCGAAGCTTCTGAATAGCTGTTTTAAAGACTTCTCCAATTTAAGTGAGTCTGTATTCATCCTTGTTCAGAGTTTCTACTGGTACTTCTGACAGTGTGTGCACATGTATGTGGAAAACACCTTATAAAGCTCTTAAAGTGTTTGAGCCTTCCAGAGAATGCTGTTACCTGTTTTGAGGAAGAGATTGTGATTTTTCACAATCTTGTATAACTTTACTTAATAAACAATGATTTATATTGCAGTTTTTAAAGCCTTAATATGCGTAATAATTATGTATTTATGGGAATTGTAGTTGAAAACTTCAGAAATATATCCAATTGCCTAACTTTGCATAATTTCAGCTCCAATCTGAGCTGTACCAGGGCATGGATAAAATGACCAATCTAGTCAGCTATATATAGTGCTCCAAGATTTGAAAAAGCTGCTTTTATTTTATGTTACTAGAATACCTAAGTATTAAATCTGAAAGGATATGACTATCAATTTACTGCTTAATAGAATAGAATAGAATAGAATAGAATAGAATTTTATTGGCCAAGTGTGATTGGACACACAAGGAATTTGTCTTGGTGCATATGCTCTCAGTGTACATAAAAGAATTGAGATTGCACAAAATGAAAATAAGTTGTGGGTAAAATATAATGTAAATACAATAATAGTAAAGAGATCAAATTGATAAATACAGCTTTATATAGAAGCATGATAGAGGTGTTGGACTCAGTATAGTGGTACAGTGCTTTTAATTCATGAAGAAAGTTACTGCATCATTTTCCCTTCCTAGTTCTGATTTCTGTATTTTCTTTTTTTCTGCACATCCTGTAACTCACAAGATCTTTTTCTAAAGTCTTTTAATAATGTAACACCTGTTCAGATTCCATAAATCCTTATTTGTTAGAAGACTCAAAATATGGTTTTTTAGGAGATACCTTTGTTCTGCATTATCAAGACAGAATGATCATGTGAATTAAATTTTCTCAAATTCAATTGAAGTTTGCAAAAAAGATAAGTTGATAGTCCTTAAAAATAAGATTGATCTTGAGTTCAAGTAGATGTGATTAAAACAATCAAATTTCATTGATGTTCCAGCCTCACTTATTATTTTTCCTCTCTATGCAATGCAGAGAACATTCTGAGAATCCTAACAGCCATTTTCTACTTGTTTTTCCAGGCCTTAATGTTTCAAATCTTCCACATTGATTTGCCCATTAGACAACATTTGGAATCTACATTTCAGTCCTTGTATGATACAGTGAAATGAGATATAATGCATGTCTTGTATATTAGACTTGTTATTGGTCATTTTAAGTAGAATTTGAATATACTGAACTGTTTATAGAGAAAAATTACAGCCAGACTCAATTGTCAACCATTAATTTCACAAACAGGCTCCCAACTGACTATTTAGATTTTTTTTTAACAAGCTGACAAATTTGATGCAGGGTTTTATTTTAGTATACTGAAAAGTTATATATATATATGTGTGTGTGTGTGTGTGTGTGTGTAAATTGATAGTCTCTAAAGATGTTAAGGTAAAGTTACATACTTGATTCAGACGGCAGAGTTGTTTAAAATTCAATATATGGCTGATGTTTCATGCTTGAGGAAACTGTCCCAAATCATTTTACTTGTGGAGAGCATTTCATAGGAAATTGCATTATGCTTAGAGTAACCATTGTTCTTTATAAGAGCAGATTTCCTGGATTGTTATATGCTCAGGATTAGTCTTGTATATGCTATATTCTTTATTATCTATTAGATAAATCTGTTCACACACACACACACACACACACACACACACACACACACACACACACACATATATATATATAACTTTTCAGTATACTAAAATAAAACCCTGCATCAAATTTGTCAGCTTGTTAAAAAAAAATCTAAATAGTCAGTTGGGAGCCTGTTTGTGAAATTAATGGTTGACAATTGAGTCTGGCTGTAATTTTTCTCTATAAACAGTTCAGTATATTCAAATTCTACTTAAAATGACCAATAACAAGTCTAATATACAAGACATGCATTATATCTCATTTCACTGTATCATACAAGGACTGAAATTATATTTTGGCAAAGTTTCCAGTACAATTATAGGTGTTTATGCAAAATTGTGCAATTGAGTCTTAAAATTTTCTAATATGCAACAGAGTGCTATCTGATAATTAAAGTTACCTTATTTAACTAGCTTGCTCATTTGCTTTTCCATAGATAAGAGTGAACAATTTCTCATTATGTCACATATTGACTAGTTGCAAAATCATTTTTTTCTGATTTCTTATAACTTTATTATAGTTCATACGCATTTGCCAAATTGTGTAATCTTCTGGAAATTTGAGGTGGCTCTGTTTAGAGTAGGAGTCCCCAAACCCCTGTCCCTGGACTGGCACCGGTCTGCGGCATGCCAGAAACCAGGCTGCACAAAGAAGTGAAACCCCATCCGCGGCATGCAGGCAGTATGCAAAACCACGCCCCCTCCATGGAAAAACCTCTCTCCATGGAACTGGTCCCTGGTGCTCAAAGGTTGGGGGCCACTGGTTTAGAGTCCACTGACATGAATAGAATCAAGTTAAATTAATTGATACCCAGTGAATTTGCTTTTGTAATTTAAAGCTACTATTTAATGGAAGAGATAATAGAGGTAGTTGGTAAGTTTCTCCTTACTGTTGATCTGAGGACTGCTGGCTATATAGAACTTGTTTCCTTTTCTCTATATAAAGAATTCAGCTGTAGCCACCAGTTGACTGCAGCTATTGGGGTTTTTTTTATTGCAGAGTTAGAATTAGAAGAGTTATGTCAAAGGTTTTGGGCTGTCTTTGTGGCTTGAAGCTGCGGCTTTTTGTCATGGTGAAGCCTCCCTAAGACATTTATTTGTCTTATTTAGTAACTAAATCAGCAGAAAATAGCAACTCAGTACTTTTCAGTGGTTTACATTTGATTTTTCAATATTGTGCTTAAAAAGATGTAGGGCACTATGTGCAGGATGCATATTGCCTATTCCCTCCTTTCAAGGAACAGTACAGATAAAATACAGCTACATTTATATGTCTATTTATAGTTTGATTCTGGCTCTGTATTCTTAAAGTTCCTTTATCTTTTCAGTCCCTTGTAAAGTGTTTGCTTTGTTTTCAGAATTATAAGCCTGAATGTAGCTTGTGTATATTCTGAAAAAAAAAGTAAGAATAGTAAATATAAAACTAGTTTGCCAAGATATATTAACCTCATTATGTTTACATATTCTAGGCTGATCAACTGACAGAAGAGCAGATCGCAGGTGAGATGCCAGATTTATATTGCTGTGTTAATGTGTAATTTCAAATATATTTCAGTAAAAGTATAATGCTAGAAATTGAATATTTTATCTACTAATTGGATCATTTTAATTCATAACTGGCTACTACTATGTTTATAATTCTACCATATAGCTATAATTTAATTACAGGAAATGCTTAAACTTGAAATAAGAATATTGCATTACCTGCATGCCTAAAGTTTGAACTGCATGAATTATGTCACTTTTTTATATTATAACCGTGTATGCCTGTGCTTCTTACACATAACTTATTAGGAGCATATATTCTTTGTTAGTTTCAGTTAAATAAGGTACATAAAAGTTGTTTGGGTGTGTATATTTGGGTTCTATTCCTTGAGGAGAAAAATGGTATTTGCAAATGCCATTTCTATAGACTCTTATTCAATTTGCTCACAATGACCATAAGTCTACCCTCCCTAAGCAAATTTTAATGTGGATGTTTGGTACTCTAGAGAGAAGAGGAATAGACAGAAATAAGATCCACTTCCTGCTTCCAAATCTCAAAAGGTTGATCCAGAAATATATTTATGGATCAGTTATATGTAATTCCATATTTACATCTTACTTACATCTTATATTTGTTCCTTAGTTTAGCATTTTAAAGGAGTTGCTAAAATAATAAAACAGAATAGTGTCCTTTCAAAGTATGTTATATGTTCTGTTAGAATATTTATTATACCGAAGAGATAACGTTAATTTATTGCAATCCAGCTGAACAGTTACTTTGGTGCTCTAATGTAGCTGAAATGGAATTAGCATTAAAGAAAGAAAATTAAGAAGGATCTGCCCTAATTAATCAAATGCTTAAAAGTGGTGGCAGGAAGGTTGTAGCTTCAGACTTGCAAGATTCTTGTAATGTAGCCTTAATTTAGTAGATTTAGCTAGTCTAGTTGTATTTTCTATCTGATTTACCTTAGGTGGGCTGACAGAAATTTATTCAATATGGAAAGTCTAATTTATTTATTTGATGAATAGCTAGACCATAACCAGAGTTAAGGCATTAAAATCAATAGATTATCGCATGTTAAAATTTCTTTAAATCTTAAAACATTACAAATATCCCAAGATAATTCAAACCTAGTTAGATAGACTTATTAAAGTTGTGCATAATATTAATCTAGAGTCATAAAAACTGTACCCAATTGTGCATTAAATAAAGTGTATAAGATGCTGAGTGAAACTGCTATTATGCTAGTTCTCTCTCCAGATGAAATGTGCTTACTTTCTTATTCCAGAGTAGCTCTGAACTGGGAAAAATTGGCATAAAAAGATAATCAGCATCTGAGATTTATATTCACATTTGACATCCTACCTAGAAGTGTAGAATAAGTATTAGAAATTTCGCCCATAGCAATATAATTTTCAACTAGTCTTTTCAGAAACCCAGAGTTTTTCTTGATACATCTTAGGAAGGTCTCTGTTTAATTCATAGGCAATAATGAAAGCTTACCTGGCAAAAGTTCCAGTCCCATAACAAGCTCTGCTTTCTTGTGTCAAGAGGCAGAGCCCAACGTATTTGATAATTCTCACCATACTCCAGCTCTATGCTTGAGATTACATAGCAGCACAGTAAAAATCAATATCAGATTCCATTCTCATGGAAACAAGTGTGATAATGCTCTTTTCATTTTGCTAGGATTTTTATTTTATTTTAAAAGCTAGTCTTGTTGAAGCTTTTGTAGACACACAACATGACACAGGAATAATTTTTATTTATTTATTTGGCTTACATACCGTATTTCTGTTTGAGGACTTGAAGTGATAATCTTGAATACAGGTAGTCATCGACTTACAGCCACAAAAGAGCTCAAAATTTCCACTGCCCATTTTACGAACCGTTTGTCACAGTTGTTAAGTGAATCGTGATAATTAAATGAATCTGGCTTTCCCCATTGACCTTGTCAGAAGCCAGCTGGGAAGGTTACAAATAGTGATCACATGGCCCAGGACAGTGCAACTGTCACAAATGCATGCCATTTGCCAACCACTCAAATTTTCATCACATGACCATGGAGATACTGCAACCATCACAAATGTGAAAACTGGTTGTAAGTCTTTGAGCAAATGATAAGTATTACCTGTACACGTAGAATTATAGGATCATGTAAGAGAGTAAGTAACAGCATAGCAATAATATACACAAGAAAGCCAAGTTAAGTTGAGGAAGTGATATTAAGCTAATAAAGCAATTGTATGCATATTGTCAATTATGCATAATTTGTCAAAATACATATTTTCTTTAATGGAAGGGTAAGGAGATGAAATTTTCTCCTTATGAAATGAAAGAACATGAGAAAAACATTTTTAGTATTCTGTAATAGAATTCCTGAACTTTTAATTAATGAAATAGGCAAATGTAATATACCTAGTAGGCAAAAGGTGGTATGAATTTGTGCATTTAATATATCGGGCCATAGCCTTTCTTTTTACATTTAAGTGCCTGGTTACATGCACTTTTAAGAGATTAGAATATCTACTCTAAAACATTTTAAAATGATGCATCCTTTAGAGGGAGATTTATGATGCAATATATAATTATTTCTAGTATTTTTAATGGATATATTTAAAGTTAGTTTATTAGTTATTACTAATTCCTTCCTTGAAAATATTTTTTATTTTTAGTTCTGTTCTTTACATATAGTTTTTATGTAAATGAAAAGTAATCTTTAAAAATGAACATATATTGTAGTAATATATCATACCAAAACTGATTTATTGGGCACATTCTGCAGTTATATCCACATCTATACTCTCTGGTATTTGGGGGAGTTAAGCAGTGTTGAAGTTATAGAAACCGATTATCATTGATTCAACTTTAAAAATAATTAAATTACTCTGACATATTTCCCTGTCTAAATATAGTTCTAATTTGTGTGTGTGTGTATTCTTTGATGCCCCATTCTACATACATGTTTATTATAATACTATATTATTGCCTTTTCGGAATAACATGCAAAGCCCAAAAAGAAATTAGAAATAGAAAGCCAAAGTTGTGATATAAGAAAAAAATAAACACAGATCTAATTTATTCTATTCCTGTTGATTATGTTTCTGCTTTTCTCTTTTTGCTCTCCTATGCTAATAGTTAGCCACATTTACTCTTCATATATTTGTTTTGCAATTTGAATCTTATTTATTGATTTCATACGAATACTTTCAAAACTATTTTCAGTTTTGTACTCTGTACATTCATTCCATATGTATTGACCCTATTTCTTGATGGTTAGCCAGTTCCTTGTCAAGCTCCATACCATAGGGCGTTATTGAAGAAGCAATCATTAGGTAAATTTAATACGTTTTAAAGCAAAAGTTAAGAATATAAAGTATAAAGTCCTAGTAATTGCGAGTCCTCTTTTATTAGTGAATTCTTTCGGAGAAATTCTGGAAAGAATTGTGCTATTTGAAAGTTTTGAATCACTTTTTCCTGGGCTTTGTGCTATCCAGACTGAGCTACTATTTACTAGATAAACCATTAACAAACCTTCCCATCTGATTGTTTATATCTAGAGGTCCTTATGTTGTTGTTTTTTGAACCTCTAGAACACGTTTGACATTCCCACTGTGTTCACTTTACTGGGATATTAGGCAAGTTTTCGACTTAACAACCACAGTTGAGCCAAAATTTCCATTGCTAAGCAAGACAGTTGTTAAGTGAGTTTTGCCCCATTTTTATAACCTTTCTTGCCACAGTTGTTAAGTTAATTACTGCAGTTGTTAAATTAGTAATATTCAGTGAATCTGGCATCCCCATTGACTTTTCTTGTCAGAAAGTTGCAAAAAGTGATCAGATAATCCTGTGACACTTCAAGGTTCATAAATACTTGTCAGTTACCAAGCACCCAAGTTTTGATCACGTAACCATGGGGATGCTGCAAAGGTTGTACCAAGTGTGAAAAAGCATCATAAGTCATTTTTTTCAGTGCTATTGTAACTTCATACAGTTACAACTGAACAGTTTAAGTCAAGGAGTACCTGCAGTCAGCTCTTCCTCCAATACAATAAATTGGACAGCAGCTTGCATTTATGCATAACAATTTCTATCATATATTCTTAGTAGATTCACTTCCAGTTCAACTTCCGGTCCAATATATTTACTTCATCATAGTGCTAAATCTTCTCATAAACTCTAAATTTTCTTACATGTGTAAATCAGTAAATATAACAACAGCTTTTTTTTACATTCATACATTTCACTGCTTCCTGGAACTTCATTGGTTTACTCAAAGTAGTTTGTCCTATAACTTCTTTCCTTGCTTAATCAAATTGTTCAGACATTCTGTAGTTTTAAATATTGAAACAGGCTATCCCTGGATAAGTGATAATAGTTTTATATGATTTCTATTAAAAATGGAGACATTTTATGTTCTGGAGAGACAATTATAATCCTTCAAACATCAAATACAAGGAGTTTAACCCTCCATGGCATGATAAATTAACTAATGTTTAGAAATATAAAAATAATGATAATGTGTGAATCAGTGATAATCAAGGAAGTAAATCTCACATTCATAGCAAGAGGAACTATGATCCTATATATAGATAAATTTAACTACAAAAATCAATTTTGGTTATATATTATTTTTCCCTGACAACATAGTCTAGGAGACAAATTATCTTCCTACTGGTATTAGTGATAACTTAAAACCAATTAGGCAATAGTTCACTGTACTTATTTTGGCTAGGTATTATAATACATTCTAAAGCTAAATAAGGCTTAAATGTAATTGATCCAATAAGAGATGTATTAATTGGATTAATATTAGAACATGTTCGTCCAACTATTGAGCTATAGAAAAAATGAGGTTATTCAAAAGTGATTTCCTAAATCAAAAATTAAAAACAAGTTAAAAGGGATAGTGGGGATGGAGAAAACAAAATCCTGTGAAACTGATAGTTGAAGTTTGAATTGACTCAAGAATTCAATTACTAAAAGACCATAATTACTTGCAGAATATCTTATTTTGTTGCTTCCATTTTCCACGATGAAAATTTCTTTGAAGCAAGCTGAAACTTTATTAAAATAAGACAGTGTTCCATAAGCACTACCCTTTTTTTAAAGGGCTTGACTTTTTTTGGGTAGGTGTTGTGAGGTTTAGAAGATTTTATGTATTTATTAAATAATATTAAACAAATTTGTATACCTACCTAGCTCACACATAGGTGATTCCAGTGTAGTCACACAAAGGTGCTATTTTGGCATCTGATATCTTTTTTCAGAGCCCCAAAACAAAAAGGTCCAAAGGTAGGGAACATGAGAGGTTAGATAGTATAAATGATACTTGGGAACTTCAAAAGAAAGAGAAGTGATATGCTGATCTCCATTGTGGCAGTAGTTTTCTGAGCATCAAACGATAAAAGGATTTTTTCATCTGATGGTAATAAAGGGACTTCACATTTCCAAAAGAAAAGTACTTTCATTTGGAACTGGTGCATGGTTTTTTTAAATTTCTTTTCCTGCAACTAAATTTGGAGAAAAGATGGAAAGAAACTATCATGGAAGCATTTTTTAAAAAATAATTTTTAGAGTCACATTCATCTTAACGATGGTTTCGTGGTCTTAGCCATATAGCTTTCTTAGCAAGAGTACAAAAATAATGTCTTCTTGATTATTTTGTTGTATTTAATTTCAATTTGATATTGCCTGGTGTTTTTTGTTTGCATACTAACCAGGATTAATCCTATTTATGCTTTCAAGTTCAGCCAAGATTGACTACTTACTTCCTAATTTAAAAACATTGGCTAGTTGACTTATCACAAAGTTTTATTATGGAAATTAATTACATAAATTTTGAAAATATCAGGCACCACAGTATCCTATTGAAATCAGTAGGTGTTTTACTCTGATGCTTGGATTTCACTTGTTTTACTCATTGTCTTATCCCTTACATTGGCTTTTTAGTAATTGAATTAAAATTTAAATAAAAATAAGTTGAATGGTTTGCATATATAAATGGTTTGCTGTTTTGTGTTACAGAATTCAAGGAAGCCTTTTCACTATTCGACAAAGATGGAGATGGCACAATAACAACAAAAGAATTGGGGACAGTGATGAGGTCACTTGGTCAGAATCCCACAGAAGCAGAATTACAGGACATGATCAATGAAGTAGATGCTGATGGTAAATTTTATTTAAAATAATTCAGTAGTTAAAATTAAATCAGCATTAATACCTAGATATAACTGAAAGGAATTTTATTAATATATAAATTATTTTCCAGGTAATGGCACAATTGACTTCCCAGAATTTTTGACAATGATGGCAAGAAAAATGAAGGACACAGACAGTGAGGAAGAAATTAGAGAAGCATTCCGTGTATTTGATAAGGTATTCCAGATATTTTGATAAGTTTTCAAAGTACTGTGTGCCTTAAACCAAGGGAAATTTCCACTTTGATAAGAACAAATTCTGTACTCATGCCAGTGAGCAATGATGTATAGTTTTCAGGGACTTACATTTGACTTTTAATTCAAGCCTTCCTAACTTGCCTGCAATCTGTTCTATACAATTTTAGAAGAATTGGTGCTATCATAATGGTGCACTTTTTTTTCATTCCTGCCAAACCTAATTAAAGTATGTAACTAATGTCAAATAATGTCAGTTAAGCGGCTTGGTCTGTAATACAGTCTAAAAACAAAGCTTTCTGATTGTGTAATTGTTAAAATATGAGTTTAAGACAATGCAATATAATTAAGTGAATACCAAATATTTTCCAGGATGGTAATGGTTATATTAGTGCTGCAGAACTTCGCCATGTGATGACAAATCTCGGAGAGAAGCTAACAGATGAAGAAGTTGATGAGATGATTAGAGAAGCAGATATTGATGGTGATGGTCAAGTAAACTATGAAGGTAAAAGTTATACATAGTTTTTAGTAATGTAAGTTGTCTTGAACCTATTAGCAAACAGTCAAACCCACTGGCCTTAACACACCTGCATAATTAAGGCCAAAGAAGTGATAAAATGGCTTATGTTTAAAAGCAGTAAAAAACACTTCTGTTGGCTAGCGGATGTGCATTTTTTTGCATTTGGCAGTCTGAAAAACCCAGTAAAATTATTTTCAATGTGCAGTTTCTCCTTTTGAGAGCTTGCATTAAAAACGGAAAGGTAATACAAAGGAATAGCACTGTTAGAATCCAACTAATCTTGTTTTCTCATAACATACTTTCAAAGTAGCAATAAAGTAGTTGCCAATCGGGTAAGTAGTCTTTTTCTAGCATCTGGCTAATCAAATAAAAATGTTAGTATTCTCCTGCCCCCAGTGTGATGTCAGAAGATTGGCACCATTTTATTTTCTCTTTAGAAACAGCTAGAAGCAGGGATTCTCTGCAATAATAATAGTTGGAATAAATCATGTCTTTGTGCCAAATATATCTGCAAAGTGTCAATGTAAAGTTTTAACTGAAACTAAAAATAGAAAAGTGCTATTTGCAGGCCTTATGGTTCTTAATTACTTGCTTATGAACTTTCAAAAATACTTCGTGTTATAAATATTGAAGTGCATGTTTATCTGGCCAGAAATAACATTACAACATAGATCTGATCAAAATTATTAGTTTTTATTAGATATGAGACAGAAGATATACCAGTAGGGCTTGCAGTGTATCAGCAAGGATTCTGACAGCCCGTTATTTTTGCACTGTTGGTTGGTTTCTTTCTCTGCTTTCAATTATGCTTGAACAAAGACGTTCGAGGTAAATTATAGGTTTTAGACTGAGGGGCTAAACTGTATTTAGATCTTTGCTCAAGCAAAAATATTCATTGTGTAGCAGTTTTTGACAAATTGGTTATGGATCTGTAGAAAATAGAGCGCAAACATGAAGGTGGTTTATCTAATATTAATACTTTGTGATATATAAATTAAAAAATTTATAGTGCTGCAGTTTTTAAAGTTACTTAAATAGAATCCTTCACAATTGTATCTGGAAAAAGTATTTTAGTGTGACACTTAAAAAATAAAGCATTGAGTGACCAGCAAATTTAGCACATAACAAGGCTTAGTATTTTAGTTGGTACTTTAAGAAACAGAGCTGAACATCACAATATTAATGAACAACTGACTTGTTGCTTTTTGTATGAATTCTTTGTGTATTAGAAAGAATTACTAATTAAATGAATGAAACGATTAAAAATTATTTAGAAATAATAGCTTACTAAAGTGAACCTAGTCTTGAAATCCATAACTGGTGAGAAGTGCTGCACAAATATACAGAAAACAAGATGGTAGTCTAAAACTGGCATACATTTATTGGCTAGAATGGCAGATTGCCTGCTTTTTATTTGAATATTCACACAGATACTGGAATAACATTATCATCTTTTTTCTTCTACAGAGTTTGTACAAATGATGACAGCAAAGTGAAGGCACTGCACAGAACGTGTTAAATTTCTTGTACAAATTGTTTATTTGCCTTTTTCTCTGTTTGTAACTTATCTGTAAAAGGTTTTCCCCTTCTGTTGAGAGAGATGCATGTATAGTAACAAACTCATTCCTCCATGTTTTCCCCTTTATCTGTCATCCTGATATTTTGGGAAAATGATCAAAGTAACAAATGTTTGCATGTGGCTTACTCTGGATATTTAAGCCCTTCCACACTTCTAAAGTTAGATGGTGTTGGTTAAATGAGGGATCATCTAGGTTATGCCTGTTGAAATTAGTTATTTTAGGAAATTTAGCATGTTGTTGAAATGTAGTCTTAACTCTGTGGACTATGGACAGTCAACAATATGGAACTTCAAAAAGTTTGCACTATTGCAAAACGGGTGTATTATCCAGGTACTCGTACACTATTTTTTGTACTCCTGGTCATGTACCAGAAGACATTTTTCTTCTATAGTTACTATGCTTTTAAAAACTTTTGTTCAGCCACTTATTTTAAAAAGAATCCGCTTATGGCACAACTTGCCTCAAATCCATTCCAAGTTGTATATTTGTTTTCCAATAAAAAATAATTAACTCACATTGTCTAAATCTTTTGTTGAATGCTTATACATTGTTTTTTTAATGTGTCTACTTCTGAAATTAATCCTTGTACCTTTTAGACTCTAAATGAAGGCTGTGTTTAGGCATAGCAAAAGTAGCAACTTTTGCCTTCAAGGCTTGAACTTGGTTAAATTCTATCTAGCATGGCATATAGCAAGGCATGGCAGGGGTTTCAAAATAAAACATGTGGGAGACATGGGCTGTGCAGAAATGAGATTTGAAAGTGAAACGTAATTGGAAATGTGCATGAGCATGCATGTTGCAACTGTTTTCGTTCCGTTAAATGCATCAAAGATAGTTTCTTTAAAGAATTTTGGGCAGGTATAGCGCCCCTGAATCACCCTTTTCCTTTTCAAATCTAGAAATCTGTACAGTGAATACAGATAATATCAACAATACTCCACAAATGTTTTAGGCAGTTGTGCAAAAATATTGTAAAAATGCTTTCAAAATATATATTTTAATTGTTTTATTTTGATCAATTTACAAAATGCAAAGTGAGCAAATAGAAGAAAAATCTAAATGAAATCAATATTTGGGGTGACTACCTTTTGGTTCAAATCAGCTTCAGTTCTTATACTTGTACACATCCCAAAGTCAGGGAATTTTGGAGGATTAGCAGATTAACCAATTATACCAAGCAGGTGTTAATGACCCTCAATTCCATATGTAGGTTGAAACACAGTCATTAACTGAAACGGAAACAGCCGTGTAAGAGGCTTAAAACTGGGTGAGGAACAGCCAAATTCTGCTTCTGACGTTGTAGAAGACAAGTTTAGGGTCACAGGTCATACACCATGGCAAAACGGAGGACAGAAACAAGACACATGGTAGTTACATTGCATCAACAAAGTAACTGCCAGGCAAAGATTGCAAAGCAGACGGGGGATTCAAAATGTGCTGTTCAAGGTCTTGAAGAAGCACAAAGACCGTAGATAACAGTGGTCAGCCAAGAAAACAATGCAGCAGATGAAAGATACATCAGGCTTACTTCCCTTGGACATTGGAAGATGTCCAGCAGTGCCATCAGCAAAGAACTGCAGAAATTGGTGGGATCCAGGTACACCCATCTACTATCCAGAGAAATCTGGCCAGAAGTGGTCTTTGTGGAAGAATTGTGCCCAAAAAGCCATACCTCCAAAGTAGAAATGAGACTGACAACTTCGAAGGGAACGGGAACTGGGGTGGATAAAAATGGCAGCATAGCTCTGGACTGGAATCAAAATTTGAAAGATGTGGCTTTTGCAGGGAGCAGTTTGCTAAAGAGCTGGAGAGCAGTACAATAATTAGTCTTGGTAGGCAACAATGAAGCATGGTGGAGGTTCCTTACAAGTTAGGGGCTACATTTCTGCAAACTGAGTTGTAGATTTAGTCAGGATCAATGGTGTCAATGTTGAGAAATACAGGCAGATACTTACCCACCATGCCATACCATTAGGGAGGCATGTGATTGGCACCAAATTTATTCTGCAGCAGGACAACATAGCCAATGTCATTAAGAACTATAGTGTAAAGAACAAGACATTCTGGAAGTGATAGTTTGGCCCCCACAGGGACCAGATCTCAATATCTGAGTCTGGGATTACATGAAGAGACCGAAGGATTTGAGGCAGCCTACATCCACAGAAGAGCTGTAGTTTTCCAAGATGTTTGGAACAATCTTGAGGGAGCCTTGCTGAGTCCCTTCAAAAACTGCAAATGTACCTAGAAGAATTGATGCTGTTTTGAAGGTAAAGGGTGGTCACACCAAATTTTGATTTGATTTGGATTTGTCTTCTGTACATTTACTTTTCATTTTGTTAATTGATAAAACTATTAATTCTATTTCTGAAAGCATTCTTAATTTACAGCATGTTTAGACAACTGCCTAACACATTTGCACAATACATCTCATTGTCTAATATTGGAATTGGTGTAATTAAATGAGAAATGTATACATGTATTTATTAAATTTGTTTGCTGTCCATCTCTCCACAAGGTGACTCGGTGGTTTACAACATTGAAAGAGAGAGTGTGTGTAGTATAAAATCACATTAAAATTGCAATAAAATGCAAGTTATAACTAAAGCTGGGGAGGAAGGAAGCAGAATATACAGGGGGGAGGTGGCAACTTCTATTAGATGATCTACCACCTCCAGTATGATATTCCTCCATTGGGACCTCAGGCCAACTGATAGAACAAGGTCTTCAGGCTCTTGAGGAAAGTCAGGAGGGTGAGAGCCAAGCAAATTCTATATTCTTGATTCATGGTTGTGTAATGAAGACAAACTGATATGGGTTATTCATTAAAGCTGCCCTCACTGATTGGAAGTTAATACGTTGCATCACAGTTGTGATTGTGATATTGCTAATAGCTTGAAAATGAGTCAAGAGCACTTGTGTACCCCTTTCTTCAAAAGATTGACCAACACATCAATTTTGTGAGTCATGCCACATGTTGGGAGCAGAACACAACAAAAATCTGCTTGTAGACCGTAATACACGTAAGATCAAGAAGTGAAAATGATTGGTGGCCGCTTCTTAAGACGAAAGGGTGAACCAACAGATACAGGTTCTGTGGAAAGGCTGAGTGTGAGTGATGCATTTTGTTTTCACTTGGGCTGTGTTCCAAAGGAAATTTCTTTAAAAGTTGCTGGATCAATGGGTACATAGTTTCTTCTAAATTCGTTATATGTATCAGAAAATAGTTATACTGCCTATTGCTAAGTACGAAGCACAAGTAAGCAAAAAGACTGGGTGCAGTACTTTTCTACCCAGTACTTAAAGGACAGGAAGGTAAATTAAAATGTTAGTTGATGCTAGTATTTTTTATTTTGTAAGAACGCCTTTGCAACTATGTCAGGAACAGATGATTCTTTTATCTTACCAGGTGAAAAAGGCTAAAGATATTTGTTGAATTGTAAGAAAAAATGGGCACTTAAGCAAAATGTCTACTCACGGAAAATGCAACCATTTAGGAAGCATCAACTCACAGAGTATTACTTGCTCCTTTCCCTACTACCCTGCTGATCTTTACTCTTGACTGAGCAACAGTGTACATCTTTCAATTTACATGACATTTTTGTTTTTAAAGAAATTTTTCAAAGTTGTAGGATGAAGCAAAAGGGATAGGAAATCAGCAGACATCAGTCTCATGGTAAACACCGGGGACCTTGGTTCTATTAGAAGAATAAAACACAAGTTGCATACAAAAAAAAAAGTCTTCTATGTATCTTCCATGAATGGGTCTTCAATTTCACTTATTAAGAAATACGTTTAATTGTTTTGATATACATGGTATGATTCACACAAATTTATGGTGAATGAATGATTTCAAAAGTTCAGTAATACTATGCTTCCAGCAATCCCTACCCCATTTGCTTTTAAACAAAAAATAGATTTTATTTTCAAATAAGTCACAATTTGCCATTTATCTAAACTTTAGTACAACTTTCACTGCTGTTGCTTCTAATATCATCTCTAGTTCTGACATGGTTCCAGAGGTGTTTTCCTAAAAAATAAAAAAGGCTAGTTTCAATGTAACATAACCTTCCTGCCCGTTAAAAAAGTTTACAGAGGATCAGAAGCGGAATAATACTGAAACTAGTCTTGGGATACCAGTATTTTTTATTTGGTAATATGTAGCTTGATAACTAAAAATGCAGAGCCCTAAGTTCATTATAAGTTTGTGGGTCACTCTCCCTTTGATCCATTTCATCAGTCTTTGGATGTGGAAAAGGGGATTAATAGCATCAGCTAGTAAACTATCCATGTAAATGAGGGATGGAAGATGGATGCTAATACAAAATCAATAATGGAAGAGATCATTGTAGTATGTTATACATTTTTTGACCTAGAATACATAATTCTGTGTTGTAAAACTGATGTGTGACTACGACCATGAGCTCACAATCCACTTAACTGAATTAACCAGGGAGGTACCAAAATAGGTGAAATGCTCCAATCATTTAACTTCCCCTCTCCCCAGTAATGAAATGTAACTCCAGCACATCCAGCCAAAAACAGGGTTAAGCTAACTCCATAAAGTAATATCTTGGGAACACCTAGCATAAGCATCAGTAGTGGGTTTCAAATCCCGTCGCTACCAGTTTGCTTTTGGGCACATACACATTCTTGTGCGCATGAGGCTTCTGTGCATGCACAGAAGCGTCTGGGTTGGCGGGTGGAGCTTCCCACCGCCACTACTGGTTTGCCTGACCCATGGTGAACTGGTAGCAACCCATCACTGATAGGCACCAGTCTGTCTACTCATAGAATCAAGAATTGGAAAGAACTCCAGTGAAATTCCCCTGTTCAGTGCAGGGCCACCTAAAGCATTTTGGACAAATGGCTATTGTTCCCAATGCTAAACTATTCCATTGATTGACAACTATTACCACCAGGAAAGTTACTCTACTATTTAACATGAAATCTACTTCCCTGTTGTTTCAGCTCACTGGTTCTGGTCCTGTCTGATTTTGCCTTCTCTCCTTTTCACAGACGTCTGGACGCTTGAAGATTGCCATTGCATCTCTTCTCAGTCTTTTCTTCAGGCCAATATTTCTAGTTCCTCTATAGGACTTGGTTTCTGGTCCCCTTACTACCATGGTATTATCCTCTAAACCAGGGGTCTCCAACCTTGGCAACTTTAAGCCTGGCAGACTTCAGCAAAGCTGGCTGGGGAATTCTGGGAGTTGAAGTCCGCCAGGCTTAAAGTTGCCAAGGTTGGAGACCCCTGTTCTAAATGCCAGGTTTTTTTTTTTCATTGTTGAGAACTGCAGTGCCAAGAACTAGAAACGCTATTCCAAACACTATTCCAAGGTAAAACCAAATGAGACAATTACGATATGGAGGCGATGCTCATGCTGTGCATCCAATTCAACTTGTCATCTGTCACAGTACCTAGGTTCTTTTCCCAAGTTTTTCTGCCAGACCAGGTCTCTTCCATATACCTGTGCCTTTCATTTTTTTATCTCCTAGACATGGAACTTTATATTTTTCCCTGTTAAATATCATTTTACTCATTTTGGCCCACTGCTTAAGTCTGTCTAGATCTTTTATGAATTTTATCTTGCCAGTTTGATAATCATCTCATCAGTATGTTCATCCGGGTCATCAATAGAAATAATTATTATTATTATTATTATTATTATTATTATTATTATTATTATTATTATTATTATTATTATTATTATTATTATTATTATTTATTAGATTTTTATACCGCCCTTCTCCCGAAGGACTCAGGGCGGTTCACAGCCATAATAAAAACAATGAACAATATACAGATAAAAACAAGGATTAAAAAACTTATTATATGATTGGCAAAAATTTAAAACAGTATACCATTAAAAACCCCTAAAATTTATATCAAATATGAATATTAAAATTAAACTCTTTAAAATTATAAAATTTAAAATTTCTAAGCCAGTCCCGCACGCATAAACAAATACGTCTTCAGCTCGCGGCGAAAGGTCCGAAGGTCAGGTAGTTGACGCAATCCAGGGGGAAGTTCGTTCCAGAGGGTAGGAGCTCCCACAGAGAAGGACCATCCCCTGGGGGCCGCCAGCCGACATTGCTTGGCGGACGGCACCCTGAGAAGCCCATCTCTGTGTGAGCGTACGGGTCGGTGGGAGGTGTTCGGTAGCAGAAGGCGGTCCCGTAAGTACCCTGGCCCTAAGCCATGGAGCACTTTAAAGGTCGTAACCAAAACCTTAAAGTGCACCCGAGAGACCACAGGCAGCCAGTGCAGTCTGCGCAGGAGTGGTGTTACATGGGAGCCACGTGTGGCTCCCTCTATCACCTGCGCAGCTGCATTTTGAACTAACTGGAGCCTCCGGGTGCTCTTCAAGGGGAGCCCCATGTAGAGATGTTAAACAAACACAAGTCCCAGGAAATGTTAAACAACACAAGTCCCAGGATTTAGTCATTTAATAACAACTTTTGAAGTAATGTAGAGCAATTTGTGATTACAAATAAGCAATCCTTATGATTTATATTGATATATTGACCATCAATTGTGTTGTAAATGTTTACGTTGATGAACGTATCTTTTCTTTTATGTACACTGAGAGCATATGCACCAAGACAAATTCCTTGTGTGTCCAATCACACTTGGCCAATAAAAATTCTATTCTATTCTATTACGCTCTGGGTGCAGTCATTTAGCCAATACAATTAGATCATCTAATCCTCTCTCTCTCTCTTTGTATCTCAGAGTTAAACTTTATTCCTGATTAGTACATGGACAAGACCATGCAGTTTTCTTGCAATGGCTTCAGAACTGATTTCCTATTGCCCTTTTGCTAGAGTTAAGAGACAATGACTAACCTACATGTTTTGCAGAGGTCAAAATACTCTATATCCATTGTGTTTCCCTGATAACTGTCAAAAAAGAAGATATGATTAGTGTGACTTATTTGTGACAAGCCCCAGCTAGCATGGATATCTATAAACCTTGTGAGGTAGTCTAGACCAGAAGCACAACCAGAGAATACTAGCACTATCTTTATTGTAAAGTTACATTAAACAGAATCTTGGATTTCTCCCATCTTTTATTCTCCAGAAAGCTGGCGACATCTTTTACATGCCAATTGTCCCATCTACACCTCTCCCTCCTATCTCCCAAGGTCATTCTCACATTCTATTACATTTGAAGGGTTGGGCAAAGGGAACTATGTCCTGTATAATTACATAATCACTGAAATGCTGGAATTTACATACATGTGTCAAACGTTCTGACACAAGCATATAATTGGGGTATTTGCATGATTATGTAATAGTATGTTAAGGCTCAACTCATTCTGTGCTTTAGTTTCTGCCAACTTCTTGTTTCCTTCTTTGGTTATACATCCCTGCTCTTTTCTATTTTTTATTTTCAGCATTTTGCTAACCCTGTGTTCATCTATGCTGGTGTCTTTAGATTTCTCCCGTTTTAATTTCCACTGTTTACAATTACAGCTTCAATAGCCCATTTTTCAGAATTTCTCACCCTTTACAGAAAGTTTTCCTCTTCAGAATGTCAAGCCATTGGATGACTTCACCAAAATCCACTTTTCTGAAATCTAGTATGCAAGTATCTTCCCTATCTTTGATAGCACAAATTCAAGGATAACAAGAACACTTTCTCTCATTTCTGGTCACCTTCACTTCTTCAGGTAATTCCTTTTTTGAGCTTCTAACAAGAGAGGATAACATTTTGGGAATCTCTGACTCTTGCCAGAGTGAAATCTTCCATTATCGTTATTTTTTTTTTAAAGTTTGTTATCAGACCCAATAAAATTCCTCCAAATCTTTCACCTGTGTACGTAGTAGTTCCTCCATGGGGTAAATAGTGCTTGAGAAAGCAAGCCTTCCTATTATCGAAATCATTGTCAGTCCATAACATGACCCCTCTAAAACAGGGGTCTCTAACCTTGGCAACTTTAAGCCTGGTGGACTTCAACTCCCAGAATTCTGTTGAAGTCCACCAGGCTTAAAGTTGCCAAGGTTGGAGACCCCTGCTCTAAAATATAAATTTGTTGCAGTTTCTAAAGACAGTGCTGGCTGAGCTTTGTAATCAACAATCCAACAATCACAAGGTGGTGGCAAAGAGATACACAAACAAGCTGCCATTACATGGACACCTGATTTTTTACAGCCCAAGCTCAAGTTTCACTCACTGTTCTGTTTTTGATAAATGGGAAATGGTTAGAGATGTCATAAAACCTCAATAATTTTTTGAGGAAGGATTCTGGAATAACAGACACCTTTTGGAGAAAAAGTGAGACCTTCGTATTTTCCAGCTGGTGATTCTGATCTCCTTAGTATGTTAACATGATGCCAGAAAGGTATGCATGTGTGAATGAGGTAATCTCTAATTGGACTAAGCATGCTGTGATATCAGTGTCTATTTCTCTATATATCTTAATACCAAAAAGAGAACTTGCAAGTCAACCAACTTGCAAAAAGAACGGACTGGATTCCTTAGAACTAGACAGAACAGGGTTTAAATATATTCAATTTGCCTCATTTTAGAAGGTCATTGAGGGAAGGATAATTTGCTTGTCCTAATGAACAGACTTTTTTAATCCATCTGTTTCTTCTGATTGACATTTTCATGGGTTTATGAAAAAAAAAACAACCCACACAGACTCCTTTTAGGGAATTTACAAATTGTCAGGTCCCTGCCAGAACACTGCCTTTCCAAAGGGACAATGCTTCTTGGGGTTGAATGCTTTGAATGCTTTTCCTTTTGCTGTAACTGCATGGGAATTAGGGAGGGGGACTCAGCCGTCAGGATGGACTCCCTCCCAGCCAGTTCCAGCCTGTTACCCAAGGTTGTGGCATCCTGAGGATGACCTACTATCACCATCCTGCCTTGGAGTTCTCATAACACCTTTGTGGCATCGTATTAGCTATTGGTGGACATGGGGCACTGGTGGGGGTTGAACAGGGGAAATTAACGCTTCACATGGGAATCTTCAGACTCCGCCTGACTTATTTTATTTATTTATATGTTATTTATTTGTCAAACATGTACAAGATAACAGGTATAAGTATAAACATGGACATGAACATAGGAAATGAGTACAAATAAATGGGGACAGTAGGACAGGGACGGTAGGCACGCTGGTGTGCTTATGCACACCCCCTTTACAGACCTCTTAGGAATGAGGTGAGGTCCACGGTAGACAGTTTAAGGTTGAAGCTGTGGGGATTTGAGGACGTAACAACGAAGTCAGGTAGAGCATTCCAGGCATTGACCATTCTGTTGCTGAAGTTGTATTTTCTGCAATCGAGTTTGGAGCAGTTTACCTTGAGTTTGTATTTATTTTTTGCCCGAGTATTATTGAGGTTGAAGCTGAAGTAGTCATTGACAGGTAGGACATTGTAGCAGACAATTTTGTGTTCCATGCTTAGGTCAGACCGTAGGCAGCGTAGTTGCAGGTTGTCCAAGCCCAAGATTTCGAGCCTGGTGGCATGAGGGATTCTATTGTGAGCAGAGGAGTGGAGGACTCACAGAGTGGACTTCTCTGCAATCACTTTTCTCAGTAAAAGTTCCTTTTGAAATACCAATTGTTTCAAGAGTGAGAAGACAGCTGAGGCAGGTCCTTACACAAATACATATTTCTCAACTTGAAAGCAGGAACCATATCTTAAAATCTTGTATCAATTCTTTATCTGAAGCTACCTTTTGTTCCCAGATGCTTGTATCTTCTTCCAAGTAAGAATACTCAAATCCTTAGCACGTGGATTGTGATGTCATAGACAACTATTGCTGATTCAATGCAATAATCCGCTTAAAAAAACCAGAGGGAGAGCATGGTTGGCAGCATCTTGGGCAGTAAAGCAAGCAAACATACTACAGTAAATGTTCTACTGCTATTTTACTGCAATTGTAGCTCTTATTATATTTTCTCTTGTAAGAGCAAACATTTTAAATGTGTGGTAAAACTAAACATTTCACCCAGTGAGACTTCTAGTGACTTCCTGGAGACATCCTTAAAGTTTTCTTGGCAGCAGCATGGAAGCATTCTGCCAATTTCTTCTTCAGGCTGTTTTTCAAGTTCTTAATCTAACCCTAAAGCCCTTGACTTCCTGGTTGACTTCCATCTGATTGATCAGATTGTCACCTTGCTTCAGTAATCAGCCCTGTTTGGTTAGGTGCTAAACCTACTGCTATTCTATATATGAAACCATTTTAATTTTTTCTGAAAAAATATTAAGATGCTTACTTACACTTAAAGTCATTCCTTAACAATCCTGATTTTCCCCCCCTAGATAGTAGAACATGAAAAAATACCATATCAAAGAAGAGATACATGGTGGAGAGACTCACTAAAGGTATGTAATATGATATCTATTTATTCTTGTGTTCTTAATTTACAAGCATAAAAATTATTTATTTATCAAATTTGTATAGCTACCAAAATATTGCATGTTACTGAATTATATCCCAATTTGGGAACTAGTGCAATTAAGACAAGTGAAATTATTTAATAGTTTTGCATTCCCATTCTTGCATAAAGTAGAGTTTAGGGATATCATGTGATACTTTAGAACAGCCTTCTCCAACCGGACATCCTACAATTTCCAAAACTGGTCATGTTAGTTTGGAATTTTGATAATTATAGCCTAATATATATGGAAGGCATGAGATTAAAACAAGCCAATTGAGAATTATTCTTAGCCTATTGAAAATGCTATTATACTCATAAATGCTATTGCAGTCATATTCCTGGAGGTATCTAGTTCTGCGAGCACAGAATATTGTACTAATTAGTCCTTGAGATGCACTAGTATGGCTCCTCCTATAATCTAGATACTCTTATGAATCATTGACAATAAAGGACTTGTCTCTTTCCATTTTTCCACTTTTCACTGAGATGTCTATATTGACTAGGGTCTGTTCAGTTTACAGCCTGTGGCCCAGCAATAAAAAAGAGTTAATCTTAGAGTAAGCTTCCCCGGGTTTCCCTCTAAGATCTGAGCTACTTCCCTCAAGCTTTTGATTTTTTTTGCCCTGGATAGACCTTTCCCGTTCCTCCAATTTTACTTCTATGAATCCTTTATTTTACATTATAAATCAACGTTGATCTACTAGCCTCTGTTCTGTTATTTCTGATTCCTTGTTGACCTGGGTGATGATTGTTCTGATCTTTCTGAGAATAACTGAATAAAAATATTTTCCTTGTCTTCCAAGCAATATATTTGAATTGAGCCACAGATACTCTAAGATGCCTGAATATTTAACATTAACATTTGGATACCGGATTTCTGTGTTAAGTCCTTGAATTATTAAAGGAAATTGAATGAAATAAGAAGGGGTGAGCTATCCAAATGAATTATTAGCTCGTAAGTGAAATATGTCCTCAACTAAACTGTGCTTTGGAAGATTTGCTATTATTTTTTTGCAAGAAGACCATTATTTACACTGTAGATGATGTTAATTTCCCTGGGGTACCAAGAATGGTCAGTCTAGCCCAGTGTTTTACAATCTCAGCAAGATGAGCTGAGGAATTTTGGGACTGAGATTCACACATCTTAAATTTGCTGATCAACTTCAGCAAAAAAATAATGATACATAATGATCTGCTTAAAGACATTGCTGAAATCCATATTTATATTTTCAGATTATGCAAAACATGTTATACATTCTTTGTTTCTTCTACTAGCCAACCCCAATCCCAGGGTTTTATCCTGTACGAGATTTTCTTGAAGAAGCTCAGTTGAACCCCGTGAAAGCAACCTATAATTTTAAAAGTGAAGGGAGAAAGAGAGCATCCATCTATGAGCAACTACCTGATTTGACCTTGCCAAATACTTTCATGTACTATCCGCCTTCATTTGTGGAACTGGCAGAGAAAAGACCTGCTACTTATTCCTTTAAGAGTACTTCAAGGCAAAGCAACTATCCAGTCAGCGGAGATAAGGTAAAATGAAGTTAGGAATGGGCTCTATTGCAATAATTGCCATTTTAAAAGAAAAGGTAAATAGCTAAAATATGGTTTTGGTTCACTCAGGACCTACCATTAATATTCTGATCCTGTTTTATATCCCAATGGCAAGTTCTTCGGAGTGAGTTTAATGGCCAACAAATAAGGAGCAGGGAATGGAAAACCAGAGAGAGTTAGAACTGGAATGGAGAATCTCAAAAGAGGTTATCACCATCACCTTAGAATAAATAAGTAACCATAATAGTTCAATCTAAAAATCTGGCTGACAATTCGATAAATAATAATAATAATGTCCACTGAGGCATTAACTTGACATGGTTGTGGGGCTTGTGTGTGGTAAGGAGAATGAGAGCTATGCCAGAAGTTCAACCATAGTCTTTTCATCAGAAAACCAGACAAAGATTGTCTTTTCCATAAAAAAAATATATGGTGAGACATAATTTATAGAAACCCATAGCAGCTCAGTCATTGTCCAAGGAATGAGAAGGAATCAGAAAAAACAAAACAAAAGCTAGTGGATCGATGCCTGTTTATAATACAAACTAAGGTACTCACAAAAGTAGAATTGGAAGAACTACAAAGGCTATCCAGGGCAAAGAAATCAAAGCCTTGCCAGAAGTAGCTAAATGGTAGAAATAAACCAGGCAAAGTTGACAGTAAAATGGGTCAACATAGCTATTGAATTGTTTTCACTCCCAAACCAGGTATCCTCTCATCTTCCAAAGTCCTCTAAGTAAAAGGCAAGAGGAATTGGAACAAAGAACAATTGAGTGTCTTGAATAGCATACACACAACTGAATAAGGTTGTCCATATTGAAGTTCATTATAAAGAAGCAACTAGCGCAAATTTTAAATGATGCCAATACTGTAAAATTAAACATGAGCAACTACTCACTACAAGAACCAAACCAATTAATATATAATAATACAGCTGCAGTTATAACTGACAATTTGGGCTGTAAAATCAACAAACAAGAAAAAAACAACATTCAAATAGCACCACCAAAATGGAAGGTCAGGCTGGAAAATAAGATCAGTATGCTAAGATCAGATGCATTCAAGTTAGTACAGATGAAAGAAATGTAAAGAACCAGAAGACGCAAAAGAAAAAACTCTGATCAAGAAATATCACCTAGAAACAAGGAAAAGTAAGGAAACACAGGAGATCAGCAGATATGAAGCTCAAGTAGAATCTCCAATTTCAGTTGAATCCAGTGGTGGGTTTCAATTTTTTTTACTCCGGTTCTATGGGTGTGGCTTGGTGGGCGTGGCAGGGGAAGGATACTGTAAAATCTCCATTCCTTCCCCACTCCAGGGGAAGGTTACTGCAAAATCCTCATTTCCTCTCAATCAGCTGGGACTTGGGAGGCAGAGAATAGGTGGGGATGGGACCAGTCAGAATTTTTACTACCAGTTCTCCAAACTACTCAAAATTTCTTCTACCAGTTCTCCAGAACTGGTCAGAACCTGCTGAAACCCACCTCTGGTTGAATCAGAAATATTTCTACCAATTCATCAATGGAGAGTTTGCAGCGAACCAATCAGCACTTGACAAAGAAGAAACAGTACAGTTCTGGGCACAGATATGGGACAACCCAAAGAAATACAACAAGAATGCATCTTGGATAAAGGAGGTAGAGGAGGAGGAGGAGGAGGAGGAGGAGGAGGAGGAGGAGGAGAAGAAGAAGAAAAAGAAAAAGAAGAAGAAGAAGAAGAAGAAGAAGAACTGAAATGAAAGAAATGTAAAGAACCAGAAGACGCAAAAGAAAAACTCTGATCAAGAAATATCACCTAGAAATAAGGAAAAGTAAGGAAACACAGGAGATCAGCAGATATGAAGCTCAAGAATCTCCAATTTCAGTTGAATCCAGTGGTGGGTTTCAATTTTTTTTACTCCGGTTCTATGGGTGTGGCTTGGTGGGTGTGGCTTGGTGGGCGTGGCAGGGGAAGGATACTGTAAAATCTCCATTCCTTCCCCACTCCAGGGGAAGGTTACTGCAAAATCCTCATTTCCTCCCAATCAGCTGGGACTTGGGAGGCAGAGAATAGATGGGGATGGGACCAGTCAGAATTTTTACTACCAGTTCTCCAAACTACTCAAAATTTCTTCTACCAGTTCTCCAGAACTGGTCAGAACCTGCTGAAACCCACCTCTGGTTGAATCAGAAATATTTCTACCAATTCATCAATGGAGAGTTTGCAGCGAACCAATCAGCACTTGACAAAGAAGAAACAGGACAGTTCTGGGCACAGATATGGGACAACCCAAAGAAATACAACAAGAATGCATCTTGGATAAAGGAGGTAGAGGAGGAGGAGGAGGAGGAGGAGAAGAAGAAGAAGAAGAAGAAGAAGAAGAAGAAGAAGAAGAAGAAGAAGAAGAAGAAGAAGAAGAAGAAGAAGAAGAAGAAGAAGAAGAAAAAGAAGAAGAAGAAGGAACTGAAATGAAAGAAATTGTAATAATAATGGTGAAGACAAGAGCAAAGAAGGTCAAGAATTGCTCAGCAGTGCATAAAGATGAACTACATATTTTTTGGTTGAAACATCTTGATGGGTCTTACACCCATTTGTTGCCAAGCAGTTTAACAATAAGCTCCAAGAAGGTGAAATTGAAGATTGGTTAACATCTGATAATGAAAGATGCAACAAAGGGGGCAGCATCAAACAACTACAGTCCAATTAACTGCTTACCAGCAACTTTCAAATTACTGATTGGTGTGGTAACTGGTGTAGTCCAACAGCATCTAACTCAGGGATGTCAAACTTGCATCATCATGATGTCATCACATGACATATCATGAGTTCTTCCCCTTCGCTAAACTGGGCGTGGGCGTGGCCATGATGCATCTAGCCCGGGGGCCGTGAGTTTGGCAGCCCTAGTCTAGCTGAAAATAAGCTGGTATTACCTGAGCAGAAAGAAACCACCCAAACAGCAGAAGAGCAAAATATCAGCTCCTAATTGATAAAATGATTTTGGAAAATTGCAAGAGAATATATCTTGGATTGATTACAAGAAGGCATTTGACTCCCTGCCATGTGACTGGATAATCAAGTATCTTGAAATAAGAAATAGAAAGAGGAATCTTCCAAGGAAACTCACTCTCATCACTACTGGTTATCATTGCACTGATTTCTCTGTCAATGATACTGAATAAGTCAGGTTACAAACATCAAAAATATCTGCCAGGCTATGCTACCTCGTTTACATGGATGATCTGAAGCTGTATGGAAAAACACCATCTGAAATAGAATTGCTGCTCATCATCAAATATACTGCCAAATTATTAAAATGGAATTCAGATTAGACAACTGTGCCACCATCACCATCAACAGGGGTATTTTCTGAATACTGAAGAAATCAAGATGCCCTGTGGAAATAATATCAAGCGTTTGGATGAAGACAATCACTACAAATACCTGGACATCTTTCAAGCTGACAATAACAAGCACACTGAAGTCAAAAAGAAGATTAGACGTGAATACATTGTGAGAGGGAAGAAGATCTTAAAATCTAAACTCAGTGGAGGAAATACCATCAAGGCAATTGATTCCTGGGCAGTTCCAGTCATTAAATACATAGCTGGAATAGTGGATTGGACTCAAGCAGAACTGAAAGCCCTGGACACGAAGAATGGAAATATAATGACTACGAATCATGTCCTTCATCCATGCAGTGATATTGACAAACTCTATTTATGAAGAAAAAGAATGTTAATGTGGAATGTTGCAAGTACATCAGACAGTTGAAGAAACAAAAGCGTATTGGAAGAACATTTGAAGGGCAGTGAAGAAAATAGCATGCCATAAAGGCTTACTGAATACTGGACAGACAAAACTGGCCTACCAGAAGGACCAAATGAAAAATAGAAAAAAAGTGCGTGGCAAGACAAAGTATAACATGAGCAAGACATGAAAACTAGCAGGCAAAGCAGTTAACAGCAAGACTTGACAATGACTCAGAGCAGGAAAGTTAAGAAAGAGACAAAAAGTCTAATTCTGGTTGCGAAGACCAGGTCTTAAGACCAAATGCATACAAAGTCAGATTTGAGAGGACAGCAACAGACAGCAAATGCATCCCTGCAAAGAAGCTGAAGAAATGATGGATCGCTTAGTTAGCTGCTGCAAGAAGATCCTACAGGCTGACTACAAATAATGACTTGCGAAAGTAACAACTATGGTGCATTGGAATATCTGCAAGGAATACAATTTGCTTCAAGCAGGAACTGGTGGGATCACAAAATAGGCAACATAATAAAAAATGAAGAAGCTAAATTGCTCTGGGACTTTAGAATTCAAATAGACAAGGACCTGCCACCCAACATTCCAGAGTTAATGATTGTTGCTAAAAAAACCAAAAAAGTGTGAATAGTGGACATGGCAGTATCTGACGGCAGCAGAATAGAAGAAAAAGAAGAAAATAACAAAGTACAAATACCTGCAAATAGAAGTAGAATGACTGGGGCAAAAGAGAGCAAAGATAGCATGAATAGTAATTAAGTGCCTTTGGATGTAATTAATCCACAACATCAGGATCACCACTTGAATACCATCAACACTGACAGAATCAATTGTAGGCAGCTTTATTTGGAACAACGTACCTATATTCTGTCCTAATATCTTTAACACCATCAAACAACAATATGTGCCTATCCCACTAAACCTGACTGTTTAGTGACCCTGGGTGGTTCAAAACAATTAAACAAAGGAATTATAGTAAAATCAGTGAAACATAAAAGATAAAAAGAGACAAGGGTAGAGGAAGTGGTCTCTTTCTCTCTCTCACCAGAGGTCTGGTTGAAGAACCAGATCCCCATGGCTCTTCTAAACAATGACAGAATGAGGATCGTCTGGATCTGGAGTGATAGGGGAGCCTAGTCTCAGAGGGTAAGCACTACTACTGAGAAAGTGTGCTTCAGGGGTCTTGATCAGGGGTGGGCTGCTGGGGGTTCACAGGGGTTGGGGAGAACTTCTAGCTAAGATTCTGTGCAGTTTGGAGAACCCCCAAATCCCACTCCTGGCTGGCCCCACCCACCCCTCCCCTCCCAGGAGTCCCCACGTGGCCCATTTTGGATGCAGGTAAGTGCAGGGTGCACGTGCTGACTTGGGGATGGTGAAAAATGGGCCTACCGAAAGTTTGGTTTCTAGCCTCCAGAGGGCTTCTGGAGCCTGGGGAGGCCATTTCCACTCTCCCGGAGGCTCAAAAAAAAAAAGCCTCCAGAGCCCGGGGAGGGCAAAAACACCCCCCTGCCATGGTGCAAGAGGCTGACTAGACCACACCCACCATGGCCACGTTCACCCAGCAACCGGACAGAGAACCCCTTGTTAAAATTTTTGAAACCCACCCCTGGTCTTGATAGATTATTTTGTTTAATTGAAGGAGCCCAGAGCATCCTAACTCTGTAGGAATGAATTGGCAGATGCTATGGGAGACAGATCCTAGGCTGTTTATGGCCTTGTAGGTAAAGATCATCACCTTGAATCACAGCTGGAAGCAAACTATCAACCAGTGCAATTTATCAAATACATAATAAGATTGCACATAGCAAGTTTGCTCATTTCTAGTCAACATTTGAAGAATCAAAGTAATGAAGAATCTTGTGGCATCTTAAAGTTTCAAGGTGTCAAAAACAGAAATGTAAACTGTTCAGATGGTAGAATGAATTGTAGCATCTCTGATTGCAAATGGTGAATACAACTTCACTCTACTCAGCAAGGTAGTAACTAAAAGAAAGTAAATCTTTCCTAAAGATGTATAAGTAAAACCTATTTGCAAATAGAAAATTAAGACTTTAGAGGAAACAAAAATCTGGCCTTAGGCTGGTGTCTTAGTTTTCTATTTGCAAAGAGTGTTTAAAGATAAAGAGAAAAGTGACTTCACATCTGCAATCAAGTACAGCAGTCCATTAGTTTATTTCAGCCATGTCAAGACAAGGTAGGACAAGGCAGACTTCTCTTGGAAAAATTGATCAATAAATTAGACTACAAAACAAAGCCTACATTCTTATATTTGTATTTTTAATTCTCCACAGAATATAAGCACGGATCCTGGACAGTATGATCTTTTCCCTCGTCCAGTTCCGACTTTTCCTACTAAGTAAGTATACTTTCTGATCTACTTTTCTTTTTAAACAGATTATTTTGGCATGTAAAGTCTTAATATTTCTTGAATTTGGCTGCATTTCCAAGCATAGAATAGCCCTTGCCTGAAGCCAGACCACTGTGGTCAGAGGCCAAAATAGATTCTTGCTGATTTCCATGAAAAATTAGCCTTTTTTGAGATCTTTTCTTACTGGAGAAATGCCTTCCATTTTCTCTGAGATTGATGCAAAAAGTCAGCAGGAGATAAAGAGCCTAAAAGAAGTGACAAGATGAAAAAGAAGTAGTCAAAGCAACTGTTCCTTTTGCCAGGCTGGTTACTTACAGATTTTTGAGACTGTAATTCTCATAAGTCCATCCAGAGGGGCTAGTGGTTGACTTATGGAAAGTGTCAGCCAAACATCTCACACACAATTGGTTGTTTATCCTTGTCTTACTCTGTTCACCTTGCTGTGATGAGTTGGACAAATAAATTGCATCGCTATAGAAACAGCTGGGAAAAATACAGATTTTTCAAAGGCATGTTTGAAATAAAATTGGATTATAGGTTCACTACAAGGAGGAGAGGTTGGGCCTTCTGTTGTACCTTGGATTTCCAAATATTTTGGCATATTATTAAGGTGAGGCTCTTTTGTGGTTGAAAGATCAAGGAATGAAATTTAATGTGTGTGTTTTTAAAAATAATGACTGGCACGTATGTCAATTGCATATAATTTTATGAAATCATACTGCATCTGTGTAGCTTGTAAGAATCAGTTAAACTTAATTTCTGGGACTGTAGGCTTGAACCTTCCTTTGAGTCTCAGTATTATTCTAGGTAGGACTTAGTCATTCGTTCCGTCCACTTGACTTCAGTTGGATGATGAGAAAAGAGTTACAAGTCAATAGCCTTGAAATATACTGGAGGCAGTGGTGGGATTCAACCAGTTTGCACTACTTCTGGAGAACTGGTTGTTAACTTTCTGAGCTGTTTGGCAAACTGGTTGTTGGAAGAAAACATTAAGGCAGAGAACTGGTTGTTAAATTACTTGAATCCTACCACAGACTGGAGGGATTAAATGATAATGTTAAAGTAACTTTCGTTTTACTGATTTAAACACTTTTGAGTGGTTCCTAGCAGTAAGTCCTTCAAGTTAAAACCAACGAATAAAAGCTAGTCATTAAAACAAGTAGAATACTATTAAAACAACTAGAAATAAAAAAAATAAGTACAAATTAAAATCAATTCAGTTTAGAAACCATTTAGGCAGTGGTGAAATTCAATTTTTTTTACTACTGGTTCTGTAGGCGTGGCTTGCTGGGCATGGCTTGCTGGGCATGGCAGGGGAAGGATACTGCAAAATCTCCATTCTCACCCCACTCCAGGGGAAGAATACTGCAAAATCCCCAGTCTCACCCCACTCTGGGACCAGCCAGAGGTGGTATTTGCTTGTTCTCCAATCTACTCAAAATTTCTGCTACCGGTTGTCCAGAACCTGTCAGAACCTGCTGGATTTCACCCCTCATTCAGGCTTCCTGAACAAAACATTTCACAGCAGACACTTGCCTAGAAACACAGACACAATTTATATCTTATGTAATTGTCCCCCCCACCCCAAGTTTAGCAGAAGATGATGTTTCAAATGTGGATTTTCTTAAGTTGGTACAATATTCAAACCTTTACAACGTAGCAACTCTCAGCTTTAGTGTTTTGGAAGTTGACTATTAAGAGGGCAAAGCAGAACTTCCAGAAAAGGATTTTGAAGAAGACTGAATTGGGAGAGAAGTTGGTACAGGCCATTCAAGGATTTTTTTACATATCCTAGATTGTACTCAGGGGCATAGGAGCCTATGTTCTGTACATTGAAAAAAAAGAAACCTTGCATTCATTGAGATGTAGATAAAATTAAAATTCCCCATTGTTTCAAAACAACTGAAATGCTAAAAGAATTTTATTTTCTCTCCTTATTCTATGCAGGAGTTATATGTTTCGATCTGCAGTTCAAAGACATCCCATTTTTCCTCTGGTAAGTTCTATTGATTAATGACTATAGAATGTTTTATTTTATTTATTTATTTATTTGTCACAACAGTATATATAAGCATAAGCATGAAAAAGTATACTATATAAAGCATATATATAATAAGTATGTAATAACTATATGAAATTGGATACAATGAAAGGGAACATTAGGACAGGAACGGTAGGCACATTGGGGCTCTTATGCACGCCCCTTACAGACCCCTTAGGAATGGGGTGAGGTCAATAGTAGATAGTTTTTGGTTAAAGCTTTGTGGATTTGTTGGAGTTTCATGCAAAGAAGAGAAAAATCCACTCTTAAATGTTTCTTTTCTTCAAAATAAACCATTAATACTTTCCCTTCCCAACTCTTTAACTTTAACATTTAACAATTTTTTAGGGAATAGTTAGATTTTTCACGACTAGCCCCACAGCTGTACACTTTGCAACCGCGCTAGTCGTGCCATCTCAAGTTTTTGGTTTTTTTAAAAAATAAATTTTTATTAAAACGTATTTCAACCTTTACACCACATTTCCACTCTTTACAGGGTTCCAGTATCAGTATCACTCATATTTACATAGTTTCCAATTTTATGGATTACTCTTCTATATTTTATATAATTATTTAATTATATAAATTTAATTATATATTTAATTAATTTATATATTTTTATATATAAATGATTATATTTATTTATTTATGTACATACATAATGCCTTTTACCTTTAAATTGTAGCCATCTTTTCAAATATATACAATATTTTCCCATTTTAATATAACTCTTAAGTAATCTTTATGTATGGACTTTACATCTATTTTCTAGCCAATTGTACCATGTATTTCAAATAATATTCCGGGTTTTTTTCTATCTTTTAGTTCCCTGGTTAACTTATCCATCTCTGCACAATCAAGCACCTTTTTTATTATCTTTGCATCAGAAGGAGTGTTATCTTGTTTCCAATTTTGAGCAAAAGTAATTCTAGCTGCAGTTATTATATGTATAATATATTGGAATTTTTTAACATAAGTTTTCTCTTATTATGCCCAATAGAAATAATTCTGGTTTCAACTCAGTTTTTTGTTCTGTAATTTCTTCTAACCATTTCTTTATTTTGACCCAATATTTCCTAGCTTTTGGGCAAGTCCACCATATATGGAAGAATGTTCCTTGTTTGTAGTTACATCTCCAAGATTCTGCCGATCTATTTGGAAACATTTTCGCCAATCTGCCATCTCAAGTTTTGTTATCCCCCACCCAGTCCGATGGATTCCAGTTTAATTACAATGCCCATTGAGGGATGGTGCTATAAAAACATAAATAGAGGCCAGAGATCCGTTTTTTCCCTTAAAAAATTCATTTTTTTGAGACACATGTCAGGAAAATGCACATTTCTTGTTAGAACTCGCTTCCCCCCACAAAAATAGTACATCAGAGAACTGACTTGCATGACAATTGCATATGCTTCAGACAGATATATCCTCTTTCTCTTCTTGCCCCATTCTCTTCTCTTCCTCTTTCTTTTCTTTTTAGCAGTCTAAGACCAAATCAGGTATTTTTGTCTTCCAGAAATTCTTTCCCATTCAGGGCTCTCCTGTGGAAAACTGTCTGCCAAAAGTGACAGGAATTTATTCTATACCTTTTATGCAAAGAAAGTGGAAAAGCAGCATACCAATAGAAAGAAGAATGAAAATTTACTAAGATGGTTATAGAATGAATGAATGAATGAATATCATACGGTGGCCATGTTAGCATGACATGGCTAACCCAGTTGCCCCTCTGACATATTTCTACCTGCCAGCAACATGACATCCAGGTAGTCAGTTTCAATCATTTTTTTCCAGCTGCAGGGGGATGGGTGGACCAAAAAAGCCAAGAAGCTGGTCTATAACCATGCAGTTGATGCCCTACCCTTTTTAACATAGGTCAAAAAATCAAGAAAATCACTTGGAAAATAAATGATGGAATATGATAATTGCTCTTAAAAATTTCCAGTGTTGGAGCATTCAGAACTTCTGCAGGCAAGTTGTTCCATTGATTAATTGTTCTAACTGTCAGGAAATTTCTCCTTAGTTCTAAGTTGCATCTCTCCTTGATTAGTTTCTACCCATTGCTTCTTGTTCTACCCTCAAGTGCTTTGGAGAAGAGTTTGACTCCCTCTTCTTTGTGGCAGCCCCTGAGATATTGGAACACAGCTATCATGTCTCCCCCAGTCCTTCTTTTCATTAAACTAGACATACTGAGTTCCTGCAACTCTTCTTCATATGTTTTAGCCTCCAGTCCCCTAATCATCTTTGTTGCTCTTTGCACTCTTTCTAGAGTCTCAACATCTTTTTTATATCGTGGCGACCAAAACTGAATCCAGAATTGTTGACAACTATTAGATGGCAGGAAACTTGTATTTTTTTCTGCCTTCTAATGATCACCTGAATTTTTATAGTTCATATATGCTAAACTGATTTATAGTTTATAGTATATTTATACTTCAGGGTTGACCTGTGGGGACCTTAGTGGTCTCTGAGCTTGGTTGTTTTCTTGCAGATGTTTCATTATCAAATTAAACTAGGCAATCTTCATCAGTGCTAAATATATGCTAAAGTTATATTGAAACCATTAAAACCATAAGCATTCTAACATTGTACAATCACTAGTAGTTTACTAGTCAGATTGGTAATACTATGTTTATGCAAATCCTGGCAAATCCAAAAGTTTTATTTTGTAAGACCCTATTATGCATATAAGAAGTTATAAATCCAGGGTATTCACCTTCCCTGGTAAGTCACTAGTCTTACTGCACTTCCAGTTGGAGCTCTTGACATCTGTGTAACACAATCCTAGTCCTTATGTTGGACAGCCAGTGTTTCCATGGACCAAAAGCACATATTGCCAACTGAGTAATATAGGTTCTTGAGTAAAAGAATCCATGTAGGAAACACCAGACTTCATGAATTGAACATTTTCATTATAAGGTATCTAGGATCATGTCTTTCATACTTGACAGATGTGTTGATTGCAGTTGTCCAAATATGGTTCGGAGGAACAAGCAGGCTGATGTTTTTGATGTATCTGTTCCTCAGTTAATAATACCTAGATTCAGGAGCAAAGCAATGAGGAAGTAGTGAGAACTGGTCATCAATATTAAGTAAATGTATTAGATGGAGAGCTTATGAGTCACCCAACCATAATCTTGATAAATGACTCAATCCTGAAGGAACAGATAGAAGCATAGGCCATATGAAACTCTTCAAAAGACCAATCAGTCATATTCTTGAAAAGCTGTCACTTTTCAGAGTGTCAGAATTACACAGAAGACCTTGAACTATATAGCTGTTGTAGATAAATGAGCCTCCCAAGCCCTCTTCCCTGTATTTATGATAGGAAGAAAAATTTGCTTAATGGCATTTTACATTTTGTAATCAGATCAAAGTTCACTTCAGTTTCCAAATTGTGTTAAATGAATTTAGAAAGATGCTGGTTTTGTTTTGGGTTTTGTTCACACTTTTTTCTTTTTGGTATCATATTCTAATGTTTTAAAACATCTGAAAGTACGCATGTGCTTAGAATTTTTTAAAAAAAATATAGCAATGGAAGTATACAGAAAATGATTACAAAATGGAGATGAAAAGCAAGTATTGCTTTTCATATTAGAAAAATGGAGGTGAAAAGCAAATATTCATATGTAACAGCATTCCAGAGGCCAAGGAGCAGTTTATTCTTGAGTAATCCCAGAATGCCCATCATCTTTGAAATGCAGCATAGCTAGCAAGATCCCTGAAAATCTCAGAGAAATAGAAAAATGGATTGCCTGGATCCTGAATTGTCAATAGCCATTTGGCAACTGGAGCAATTATGTCAGCTCTGATGAGATATATGCATGGCTAAGAACTCCACTTAACATTCTGCATCATCTGCCGCTTCCAACTTAGTAAGAGGAAACACACACAAGAATAGTTTCACAAAAAGAGCCGTGATGATGCAATGAATAGAAAGCAGTAAAGCAGTACTGCAGACTTATTCTGCTGACTTGTCAGAAGTTTCCTTCTGACCGACTCAAGGTTGACTCAACCTTCTATCCTTCCGAGGTCAGTAGAATGAGGATCCAGATTATTGTGGGCAATATGCTGACTCTAAACTGCTTAGTGAGAACTATAAAGCATTATGAAGTGGTATATAAGTCTAAGTGATATTGCTATTGCGAAAAGGAATATCACAGTAACCTGAGCATAGTGGTTAAGCTGTCCTACCCAGGAAAGGGGCAACTGTACCCCAGCAGAGTTTGATAATACAAATTCTGTGACAACAATTTAGAGACACTAATTATCAACTGCAAACCTTACTATTCGCCTCATGAATTTTCCTCATTTCTTCTAATTGCTGTTTATGTCCCACCACAAGCCTGTGTAAACAAGGCATTAGGAACTCTAGCTGACCAAATCATGGAGGCTGAAGCCAAACACCTGGATTCACTGGCCATTGTTTTGGGAGATCTAAACAAGGCAAACTTAAGGAAAGAACTACCAAAATACTTTCAGCATGTCAATTGTCCTACCAGAGGCAAGAATACTCTAGACCACTGCTACACAACACTAAAAAATGCCTATCGGTCTTTACCACGTGCAGCTGTAGGACACTCTGATCATTGCATGATTCACCTTGTACCTGCTTACAGGCAAAGACTTAAAGCCATAAAACCAATAATTAAATCAGTGAAAACCTGGACGGAGGAATCAGAATTAAAGCTACAGGCATGTTTTGACTGCACTGATTGGAATATTTTTAAAGATACCTCTGCAGACCTGGATGAACTCACAGATACTGTAACATCATATGTCAGCTTCTGTGAAGACCTATGTGTACCTACAAGGAACTTGCAAATACACAGTAACAACAAACCTTGGTTTACACCTAAACTTAAGCAGCTACGACATTCCAAAGAGGAAGCCTACAGAAAAGGTGATAAAATGCTGTACAATCAGGCCAGAAATGCACTAACAAGGGAGATAAGAGCAGCAAAAAGAAGCTACTCTGAAAAGCTAAAGAATCAGTTTTCAGCAAATGAACCAGCAAACATGTGGAAAACTCTTAAAATATCACCGGCTATGGCAAACCTCCTTCCCAGGCTGAAGGTAATCAACAGCTGGCAGATGACCTGAATGAGTGTTACTGCAGGTTTGAAAGGAAACTACAGCCACCTATCTCCACAATCCCCATCTCAGACACACCAACAACAGCCAAGCCTCCTACAACTGACCCCATTTCATTGGGTTCACAACCCTAGTGATCACAGAAAAGGAAGTGCAGGACCTATTTCACAGACAAAAGCCAGGAAAAGCTCCAGGCCCAGACAAGATAACTCCTTCTTGCTTAAAAGTCTGTGCTGACCAATTGGCCCCCATCTTCACCCATATTTTCAATAAATCACTAGAGATGTGCTATGTTCCTTCTTGCTTCAAACGCCTACCATCATCCCAGTGCCAAGAAGCCCACCATCAAGGAACTGAATGACTACAGACCAGTTGCTCTAACATCTGTAGTCATGAAAACCTTTGAAAGGCTAGTGCTTTCCTACCTGAAAACCATCACGAATCCGCTCTTAGACCCCTTGCAATTTGCATACCGAGCAAATAGATCAACAGATGATGCTGTTAATATGGCTCTGCACTACATCCTACAACATCTTGAGTCTCCAAAGACCTATGCAAGGGTCCTTTTTGTAGACTTTAGTTCAGCATTCAATACCATCATTCCAGACATTCTTCTAACTAAGCTAAACCAGCTACAGGTACCGGAACAGACTTGTAAGTGGATCACAAGCTTCCTAACAAACAGGAAGCAGCAGGTGAAGCTAAGCAAGATCACATCAAATACCTGTACAATTAGCACAGGGCCCCCAAGGCTGTGTGCTCTCCCCCGTTCTCTTCTCTCTGTATACCAATGACTGCATCTCCAATGATCCATTTGTTAAGCTACTGAAGTTCGCAGATGACACAACAGTGATTGGTCTCATTCGAGACAATGACGAATCCGCATATAGACGAGAGGTCGAACGACTAGCCTTGTGGTGCAACCAAAACAATCTGGAACTGAACACACTCAAAACCGTAGAAATGGTGGTAGACTTTAGGAAAACCCTTCCATACTTCCACCTCTCACAATACTTGACAACACAGTATCAACAGTAGAAACCTTCAAATTTCTGGGTTCTATCATATCGCAAGATCTCAAATGGACAGCTAACATCAAAACATCATTAAAAAGGACAACAAAGAATGTTCTTTCTGCGCCAACTCAGTAAGCTCAAACTGCCCAAGGAGCTGCTGATCCAATTCTACAGAGGAATTATTGAGTCTGTCATTGGCACCTCTATAACTGTCTGGTTCGGTTCTGCAACCCAACAAGAAAAATACAGACTTCAGAGGATAATTAGAACTGCAGAAAAAATAATTGCTACCAACCTGCCTTCCATTGAGGACCTGTATACTGCACGAATCAAGAAGAGGGCCGTGAAAATATTTGCAGATCCCTCGCATCCTGGACATAAACTGTTTCAACTCCTACCCTCAAAACGCCGCTATAGAGCACTGCACACCAGAACAACTAGACACAAGAACACAGTTTTCCTCGAGGCCATCACTCTGCTAAACAAATAATTCCCTCAACACTGTCAGACTATTTACTGAATCTGCACTACTATTAATCGTTTCATAGTTCCCATCACCAATCTCTTTCCACTTATGACTGTATGACTATAACTTATTGCTGGCAATCCTTATGATTTATATTGATATATTGATCATCAATTGTGTTGTAAATGTACCTTGATGAACGTATCTTTTCTTTTATGTACACTGAGAGCATATGCACCAAGACAAATTCCTTGTGTGTCCAATCACACTTGGCCAATAAAAAAAAAATTCTATTCTAATATGGACCTTGTTGGTGTATGAATTAGAAAAAAGATATAAAAAAACAACAGAAAAATCAGCATTGGCAATGATGTTATAGAGAAGGCAATAATCAGGAACAGCAGTTATAATGGCAATAGAAGGAATTTAATTCATTATAATAAAGTAGCAAGATACCGGTAATTGAAATTCCAAAAACATTGAAATAAGCAGAAAAAACTTAGATTGATCTGTAATGTGAAGACTTGGGCAATTGTTTTCTGTTACAAGAGTAGGGACGATAAGAAATAGGTTCTTCATTCATGGAAAAGAAAAGCTCTTGCTTGACCTAGATCATAATTTATTTGTGGAGTTTTGCTGCTTTCAAGTAGGATGATGACTGTGGTTCTCTGACTTAAAAATTAGAATGAGAACGGTATTATACATAGGTGTTGCCAACAGTTCTGAATCAAGGTGTGTCTTGAGGTTTATAATTCCCGGTGTTGTGTTCGGCTGGAGAACACATGACCAGTAACCAGCAGTTGATTGGTTAACCGCCGATGCTATAGCCGGTGGGAGAATTAAGGAGCTGCTATTGGCTGAGCTGTTTACAGCTCCAATATATAAGGGCTGTCAGTTTAGAGCTTGCTCGCTTGCTCACCTCAGTTAATTGTTTGTAGTTAATAAAAGAACTGTTAATGGTTCTCCTGCATTGCCTCACTTCTTGCTGTTGTTTTGCGAATACAACACCCGCGGTAGGTTTCACCACATGTTGGGATCGATGGGCATTGAATCAGCAGGTGAAGCTAAGCAAGATCACATCAAATACCTGTACAATTAGCACAGGGCCCCCCCAAGGCTGTGTGCTCTCCCCACTTCTCTTCTCTCTGTATACCAATGACTGCATCTCCAATGATCCATCTGTTAAGCTACTGAAGTTCGCAGATGACACAACAGTGATTGGTCTCATTCGAGACAATGACGAATCCGCATATAGACGAGAGGTCGAACGACTAGCCTTGTGGTGCAACCAAAACAATCTGGAACTGAACACACTCAAAACCGTAGAAATGGTGGTAGACTTTAGGAAAAACCCTTCCATACTTCCACCTCTCACAATACTTGACAACACAGTATCAACAGTAGAAACCTTCAAATTTCTGGGTTCTATCATATCGCAAGATCTCAAATGGACAGCTAACATCTAAAACATCATTAAAAAGGACAACAAAGAATGTTCTTTCTGCGCCAACTCAGTAAGCTCAAACTGCCCAAGGAGCTGCTGATCCAATTCTACAGAGGAATTATTGAGTCTGTCATTTGCACCTCTATAACTGTCTGGTTCGGTTCTGCAACCCAACAAGAAAAACACAGACTTCAGAGGATAATTAGAACTGCAGAAAAAATAATTGCTACCAACCTGCCTTCCATTGAGGACCTGTATACTGCACGAATCAAGAAGAGCGCCGTGAAAATATTTGCAGATCCCTCGCATCCTGGACATAAACTGTTTCAACTCCTACCCTCAAAACGACGCTATAGAGCACTGCACACCAGAACAACTAGACACAAGAACAGTTTTTCCTCAAGGCCATCACTCTGCTAAACAAATAATTCCCTCAACACTGTCAGACTATTTACTGAATCTGCACTACTATTAATCGTTTCATAGTTCCCATCACCAATCTCTTTCCACTTATGACTGTATGACTATAACTTATTGCTGGCAATCCTTATGATTTATATTGATATATTGATCATCAATTGTGTTGTAAATGTTGTACCTTGATGAACGATCTTTCTTTTATGTACACTGAGAGCATATGCACCAAGACAAATTCCTTGTGTGTCCAATCACACTTGGCCAATAAAAAAAAAATTCTATTCTAATATGGACCTTGTTGGTGTATGAATTAGAAAAAAGATATAAAAAAACAACAGAAAAATCAGCATTGGCAATGATGTTATAGAGAAGGCAATAATCAGGAACAGCAGTTATAATGGCAATAGAAGGAATTTAATTCATTATAATAAAGTAGCAAGATACCGGTAATTGAAATTCCAAAAACATTGAAATAAGCAGAAAAACTTAGATTGATCTGTAATGTGAAGACTTGGGCAATTGTTTTCTGTTACAAGAGTAGGGACGATAAGAAATAGGTTCTTCATTCATGGAAAAGAAAAGCTCTTGCTTGACCTAGATCATAATTTATTTGTGGAGTTTTGCTGCTTTCAAGTAGGATGATGACTGTGGTTCTCTGACTTAAAAATTAGAATGAGAACGGTATTATACATAGGTGTTGCCAACAGTTCTGAATCAAGGTGTGTCTTGAGGTTTATAATTCCCGGTGTTGTGTTCGGCTGGAGAACACATGACCAGTAACCAGCAGTTGATTGGTTAACCGCCGATGCTATAGCCGGTGGGAGAATTAAGGAGCTGCTATTGGCTGAGCTGTTTACAGCTCCAATATATAAGGGCTGTCAGTTTAGAGCTTGCTCGCTTGCTCACCTCAGTTAATTGTTTGTAGTTAATAAAAGAACTGTTAATGGTTCTCCTGCATTGCCTCACTTCTTGCTGTTGTTTTGCGAATACAACACCCGCGGTAGGTTTCACCACATGTTGGGATCGATGGGCATTGAATCAAAAGTACCTGCCCTTTTCTAGTTGGTTTTTTCTGCTCCAAAATGCTTTGGAACATCTGTAAAGCAACACAACTGGCAGTTGTGATGGGTTCCTATATGCCTGGGGATGGCCATGATTGAATAACAGGAGCCTGGACTAGATTGTCCATTGATTTAAACGCATTGTGACTTTTTAATGATTTAATGGCCAAGCTGTCAAATCAATGAGGGTGTATTTAGGGAAGAAGTTTATAAAAACATGTACTGTAAGTATTGGGTCATGGGGCCTTGCAAGAATATTATCTCCGTTGTTCTGAGGTAGTTTTCTAATTACATTTGTCTGTCTTTTCCCTCTATTACAAAGCAATGTTGTACTTCCCCACTTCATATTTGTCTGTAAAAATGTGTTATCAAGTAAAAGCGTTGTACCACAAAGGATGGTGGGGGAATGAATGTGTCAGTGCCGTCGTTCCTAACACATGTTCATGCACAGAAAATGACAGTTTATGACAGTTATTCCCACATGCCTTTTACAGCTGAGCAGAAAAAGGGGCATATTTTGCTTAAATTAGCCATCAAAAATCTGCACTATGGAAAGGAAGATAATCAGCTAAGCTATTGAGAAGGAATCCATGCAAGCTGTTGGGAAGCAATAAATGATCTTCTCTGAGTGGAAATGTCAGATGACACTGTTTTCTTCCTTTATATTATTAATTTTGTCCTCAGCTGGTCCATGATTAATAGTATTAGGCCGTAAAGTGACCCTTCAAATATTTGCTCACCATTAGCCTTGGTTTAAAAAAGCATGACAGCAGCTGTGATCAAACCCTATCAGTTTTATCATGTATGACACATGCTAAAAAGGAATGTGCGGTCCATGGTTGTAAGTACTACCTTAAAGCTATGGTACATTTCTCTCTTATCATTAATGAGAAGGTAAATTATATATGATTGATTTATTCATTAAGTGCATTAAATTGATGGATCCATAGGTTTAATTTTATTACCTATAGTTGCAATTTTAATTAACTTTAGTTGCTATTACACTAAACAAATCAATTTTAACTTTTGTTCTTCCCCTGCGTCTTCTTTGTTTTTGGGCCTAGGCATCTGCCAGCACACCATGTAAAACTTACCAGTATTTGCCACATAAACAGCTTGTGCAGCCCTGGTATAGCAAAATGGGAAACCACCTAGCTAAACTTAAGATCTACATTTTGGCAGCCCACCAAATTAGAATCTTTTACCAGTTGAGCCATTGGGCTGTGAAGGATCTCAGAGAGATACAGACCACAAAATATAATCATTGTAGTGTAATTTAAACTGATACCTTTCATTTTTCCCCTCAAAGTTTGCAAAATTTTGCTTTTAGTTATACTAAACCTGGAATTGGTAAATAAACAAGATACAACCTCACTTTCTGATTCTGTTGATGGGAATTACACATGAACCTTACTTTCCTCCATCCCACTCAGCACTGAATAACTGCACAGAGACTATCACATATTTATTTATGAACCATGGTAGAGTAGTGGTTAGAATGCACTATTGCAGGCTAACTCACTCATCACTGCCAGGAGTTCGATTTTGACTGGCTCAAGGTTGACTCAGCCTTCCATCCTCACGAGGTCTGTAAAATGAGGACTGAGATTTTGGGGCAATATGCTGACTTTGTAAACCACTTAGAGAGGGCTGTAAAGCACTATGAAGTGGTATATAAGTCTTAAGTGCTTTTGCTATTAAAATTTATTATAGCTTCCCAACTCCAGTGGACTTAAGCCTCTTCCCACCCTTCTCTGACGTATCTATTCGATTTGATAGGAAGAACTTCTCCAAGCATGTAAATATATATGCAGGGAGTTAGATGAAAGAGAAAATGCTGTTGCTTAATCTGGATACTTCCTTGGGGTCTGTCTACATATTTAAACATGCATGGATACTTTTTCATGAAGACCCAATGGATTCTCCTTGAGGTGAGGCAATATGTCTATACCAGGGGTCTCCAACCTTGGTCCCTTTAAGACTTGTGAACTTCAACTCCCAGAGTCCCTCAGCCAGTAAAGCTGGTCTATACAACATTGAGTGAAACTATATACTTCTTAGGGCCTTGTAAACCTTTGTTTGTTGAAAACTGAGTAAAACGTGTATAATTTGTTTCCTCCATTGTGTCATAACATCTTTTATGCTTTCAATTCAAAATATTGTAGCTGGATTTATTTGATTGTTTGGAATCCCAAACTTGTTTCTGTCTTGCAGTGAAGCCGATAGAAACTCAGTTACTGCTTGTGTGTATAATCACCTTTGTTTTGTATCCTATAAATAGGTTTAGTAAAGCTTTGTGTGGTTTCAGAACATAATATGCTTTCACCCTGAGGCAACAGCAAGAGAAAAGGTGTAAAAACATATTCTTTGAAAAGCAGGTCCTTTCTCAAACCATTCTCTGAGTTCTGCATCTATATCAACTTTACCACCTATGCAGCTGAGTTCTAAGGTTGAAATGGCCCTATTTTGAAGGTGCATGTAGGGAGAATTATAATCACCATAGTATTTATGTAATTAGAAGGATGCTGTCAGCAAGCTTTAAAACATATTGAATTTTTCATTGGCTTTATAGGCTAGGCCTCTTCCCTGGGAGATGTGATTCACCCTTTTCCTTTCAAGAAAGTTATGCTTGCTTGCATGGCATTTTTTTTAAAATGCAACATATGACTGTTTTTGTTGTCGTTTGGATTAGGATTTAAATGCCTGTAGTTTTTCAAATAGATGGCTAATTCTGAGGTATCAGCCAGGTCATAAGCCTTGGAAAAACAAGAGGACAAATTTAACTTCAAGAGCCTAGTTCTTCTATTTTCCAGATCAGGTTAGCATTTTTTAAGGATTATAATGGAAGAATATATATATATATATATATATGTGTGTGTGTGTGTGTGTGTGTGTGTGTGTGTGTGTGTGTGTAGGTCTTTGGTTATTCGGGTTTTCTCCCGCGTAAAATTGGAAGTGTCTTGGCGACGTTTCGACGAAGTCTCATTCGTCATCTTCAGGCTTCAGCTTCGTGCTTCTGGGAGCAATGTGTGATTGCAGCTGTTTCTTCCTTTTTAACTGCTAGTGGGGATTTGAACTGATTGGGTGGGAGCTTGGCTGTGCTCTGATTGGATGGGGTTTTTTTTGTGCTCTGATTGGATGGAGGTGTGTCCTGTTTGGGTGGGGGCTTGGTTGTGCTTAAATTAGTCTGAGTTGCAGGGGGATCTGAGCTGGTGAGCTGCACTGCTGCTGTTTGGCTTCGTGTTCGTGGTCGTGCTACATCTTCGTAGTGGGTGTCAGTCTGCTGCATGTATGGATTGGAGGGGTTTGAAATGGCTAATGTTGCAGCTGCGGTCTGGCTTCTGGTCCTTGGTCATGCTTCCTGATCAGTGTGGGTTTGGGTGTGCTTTCTGGGTGGATGTGTGGTGGTGACATCCTGTGTGGACCTCGTGAGTGTGGGTCTGGTGTCATTCCTTGTGTTAAGCCTCAGAAAACAAATATATATATATATTCTTTTTTACATATATATATTCTATAATTTTACAGTAGCTGATCAGAATTTATTCTGAAAGAGCAGCAGCAAACTAGGTATAATGTGAATTGTCTGAGGATTTTAAATAGATGTTAACCTTTCATTTGAAAATCCTTGAGGATCTCATTAATGACCTGGTGCCAGGTGGCCTCTTGTGACAGAAGAGCCGTTCCGTGTAAACAACTTCTCTTTAAATGAGTTATTGATACAGCTGCTATCCAATATTTTGCAACAAATGAACTGGAACTGATGTCTTAGTGTTTGCCTGTCTTGGAACAGCTGCAACCTGGATGTTCTTTGCAGGTGAAAGCTATTGATGCCCAGAGAGTGATTTTTGCATGTGTTGGTCACTGTGTCGGAAATAAGTGGCCATTGTTTTGGGATAGGCATGGACAGGATGGAGATTCTGCATTAACGAGCTTTGCACTGCAGTGAACTTCTGTTTGTAATTTCTGTCTCAGGTATAGCAGGAAGTTGGTTTAGAAAGCAAAGCAAACCAACATTTAACCACTGTTTTTTAATTTAACTTAATTTTATTTTATTTTTAGAGATAAAATTTATTCAAGTTCAGTGAGGTTCTACTAGGTCAATATTTTCCATTCTTTTCTCCTGAAACATATTCCAAGGTGGATTATGGAGGGAAAAAAATGGCAATTAAAAAAAAGTAGCTGAAAAATGGAGGAATGCTGGGACCACTATATGTGAACTGGGAAAATCCAAAGAATCATAGAATAGAATAGAATAGAATAGAATAGAATAGAATAGAATAGAATAGAATAGAATAGAATAGAATAGAATTTTTATTGGCCGAGTGTGATTAGACACACAAGGAATTTGTTTTGGTGCATATGCTCTCAGTGTACATAAAAGAAAAAAAATACCTACATCAAGGTATCAAGGTATCAAGAATCATTAGATTTATTACTTTAAGCATATAAAATCAACAATAAGGAGAACCTCCGTGGACCCCTCTTGAGTTCTTTGAGTCAAAGTACTATTTTAACAGTCTTCCTCCTCCCTTGGCTTTAGATGCTTTGGATCTTTTTTAGGTATGTCTGGTAGGTGAAGATATTTTGTGCAGTGAGGGGAAAGCTGTGGCAGTATGAAGTATGCTGAGGAATTTCAGCTCTTTCTGCCAACGCATATTCCTTCTAATTTTAGATTTTAGGTATGCTAAAATCATTGTGTGGTAGAGTTTTATCTCAAAATCATCTGGGGCCCACCATTTTGTAAAAGCTGATTATCAAAAACTATATATTTCTACAACCAATAGAACAAAAATAAAAGTACATTGTATATGTATTCATTATGCTGACATATAGATGGTCCTCACTTAAAATTACTTGTTCAGCAACTGTTCAGACTTGTGATGGTATTGAATTGAATGGTGCATACAACTGATCCTTCAGTAATTCCAGCCCTCACAGTGTTCCAAGGTCATGCTGTTGCCATTTGTGACTTCTTTTTTTTTGGCCAGCTTCCTATAAACAAAATCAATGGGAAACCTGGCAGGAGGTTGCAAATTGTAATCACATGATGTCCTTGCTTGATGACCTGCAGTGATTCACTTAATGACTGAAGGTGCTAGAATTGATGTTGCTAAGTGATGCAGTCACATGACATTGTACTTTTTGACTGTTCTCACTAAGTGATGGACATTATGACTCCCATCGTTGTCTTTGACCGAGGACAACCTGTATTATATTTTGATAGGCCTATTTGTATTTTATTATAATATTATAGTCCTGAAAATTTCTATTTTGTCTTTGTCTTTTTATTTTAGCTACGTGATTATTTTTAACCTAAAATGGAACACATGCTTATCAAAGGCTCTTAAATTATCTGTTGTTACAATCCGTGACAATTCCTTATGATTCACTTCCCATTGGTTGCTTTTTAAGAAATGCCACTGTGTTATGCCTGTTTGAAAATTTCAGAAATATTTGCATCGAAAATCCTCCTAAACTTTTATCCTGGATAAACAGAATAAAACTGAGTTGCCCCAAAGGAAAAAAGGTATGAACACACCTGCATAGAAAATGCGATTATTTCAAATATGTACAAAAGCAGGAGTGTTATGCTCAAAGGAACATGACAGATGCTAACATAGGAACACGGAAATAACATCAGACAAAATATTAGCCTATCTCCAAACTCTAAATAGATTTATTTTCTTGTCTTATAACAATAAACAAATTACTGCTTTACTAGTTGGTGTCACTTTTGTCTCCAGATAGTTGAGAATAGATTGATCAGTGCAAATGCCTTTGATACCAAATGAGTCAGCAAAAGATCGGTGTCAATTGTTTGTACATTTATATTTATTTTATTTTATTTTATTTTATTTTATTTTATTTTATTTTATTTTATTTTATTTTATTTTATTTTATTCTATTTTATTATTTTATTTTATTTTATTTTATTTTATTTTATTTTATTTTATTTTATTTTATTTTATTTTATTTTATTTTATTTTATTTTATTTTATTTTATTTTATTTTATTTTATTTTATTTTATTTTATTTTATTTTATTTTATTTTATTTTATTTTATTTTATTTTATTTTATTTTATTTTATTTTATTTTATTTTATTTTATTTTATTTTATTTTATTTTATTTTATTTTATTTTATTTTATTTTATTTTATTTTATTTTATTTTATTTTATTTTATTTTATTTTATTTTATTTTATTTTATTTTATTTTATTTTATTTTATTTTATTTTATTTTATTTTATTTTATTTTATTTTATTTTATTTTATTTTATTTTATTTTATTTTATTTTATTTTATTTTATTTTATTTTATTTTATTTTATTTTATTTTATTTTATTTTATTTTATTTTATTTTATTTTATTTTATTTTATTTTATTTTATTTTATTTTATTTTATTTTATTTTATTTTATTTTATTTTATTTTATTTTATTTTATTTTATTTTATTTTATTTTATTTTATTTTATTTTATTTTATTTTATTTTATTTTATTTTATTTTATTTTATTTTATTTTATTTTATTTTATTTTATTTTATTTTATTTTATTTTATTTTATTTTATTTTATTTTATTTTATTTTATTTTATTTTATTTTATTTTATTTTATTTTATTTTATTTTATTTTATTTTATTTTATTTTATTTTATTTTATTTTATTTTATTTTATTTTATTTTATTTTATTTTATTTTATTTTATTTTATTTTATTTTATTTTATTTTATTTTATTTTATTTTATTTTATTTTATTTTATTTTATTTTATTTTATTTTATTTTATTTTATTTTATTTTATTTTATTTTATTTTATTTTATTTTATTTTATTTTATTTTATTTTATTTTATTTTATTTTATTTTATTTTATTTTATTTTATTTTATTTTATTTTATTTTATTTTATTTTATTTTATTTTATTTTATTTTATTTTATTTTATTTTATTTTATTTTATTTTATTTTATTTTATTTTATTTTATTTTATTTTATTTTATTTTATTTTATTTTATTTTATTTTATTTTATTTTATTTTATTTTATTTTATTTTATTTTATTTTATTTTATTTTATTTTATTTTATTTTATTTTATTTTATTTTATTTTATTTTATTTTATTTTATTTTATTTTATTTTATTTTATTTTATTTTATTTTATTTTATTTTATTTTATTTTATTTTATTTTATTTTATTTTATTTTATTTTATTTTATTTTATTTTATTTTATTTTATTTTATTTTATTTTATTTTATTTTATTTTATTTTATTTTATTTTATTTTATTTTATTTTATTTTATTTTATTTTATTTATGTATATGGAACTTGTAAAAAAAGAACCATTTTATCACATTGTAGAAACAAGGTCCAGGCCCAGGGGAGTATGAAATAAAGTATGACCCACCAGTTCCAATACGATCGTCCTTCGTATCAAAAGTACCACGAATATTGCCAGCCCACACTGTGGTGGACACAAGGGCATCTGTGGGGTAGAGGGGAAACGACAAGATGTGAATGATGATGCAAAAGCCATGACTTATGTAGTTGGAGGTCCTGATGTAAATATATAATTGTGTCATTTTCATGATTACATAATTGTACTCGTTATCATTTTGGCATCACTGTGGTTTGCTGCAGAGACTGTTGTGCAGAGGTCCACATGGAATGAGAGAAGACACCAATAGATATAACTCATTTCTTTCTTGTCCTACCATCTTCAAGAGTACAGACTCTGGAGCTTCTCCCATAGTCAGGGATCAACATGCATTACTCTAAGACGGTGTTATCAAACCTCGCCAACTCTAAGAAGTGTGGTTTTAACCCCCAGAATTCCCCAGCCAGCTCAGGGCTGAAGTCCATACATCATAGACTTGCCAAAGTTGAAAAAGTCCACAAAATGAAGTGCTGGGCATTGTCACTTTTGTCTCCAGATAGTTGAGAATAGATTGATCAGTGCAAATGCCTTTGATACCAAATGAGTCAGCAAAAGATCGGTGTCAATTGTTTGTACATTTAAAATATGGTTATTTGTTTTTGCAAGCCAAAAGCTGATTTCCTGTAATTACTCCAGGGGCTTGCAAACCTGTCAAAATCAGTCAGTGTTACTTAGCTCCTAGCTTTTCCTAATCTTCTTAGAACAAAACAGCTCTTTTCCTCTGGGTTCCCTATGCCCAGGGAGGCAGCGGGGATGAATTAACTGGACCGTTCCATTTCTCATCCCTTTCTACGTTCTCATAGGTAGGGTCTCAGTGTGGTGGACACAAGGGCATCTGTGGGGTAGAGGGGGAAACGACAAGATGTGAATGATGATGCAAAAGCCATGACTTATGTAGTTGGAGGTCCTGATGTAAATATATAATTGTGTCATTTTCATGATTACATAATTGTACTCGTTATCATTTTGGCATCACTGTGGTTTGCTGCAGAGACTGTTGTGCAGAGGTCCACATGGAATGAGAGAAGACACCAATAGATATAACTCATTTCTTTCTTGTCCTACCATCTTCAAGAGTACAGACTCTGGAGCTTCTCCCATAGTCAGGGATCAACATGCATTACTCTAAGACGGTGTTATCAAACCTCGCCAACTCTAAGAAGTGTGGTTTTAACCCCCAGAATTCCCCAGCCAGCTCAGGGCTGAAGTCCATACATCATAGACTTGCCAAAGTTGAAAAAGTCCACAAAATGAAGTGCTGGGCATTGTCACTTTTGTCTCCAGATAGTTGAGAATAGATTGATCAGTGCAAATGCCTTTGATACCAAATGAGTCAGCAAAAGATCGGTGTCAATTGTTTGTACATTTAAAATATGGTTATTTGTTTTTGCAAGCCAAAAGCTGATTTCCTGTAATTACTCCAGGGGCTTGCAAACCTGTCAAAATCAGTCAGTGTTACTTAGCTCCTAGCTTTTCCTAATCTTCTTAGAACAAAACAGCTCTTTTCCTCTGGGTTCCCTATGCCCAGGGAGGCAGCGGGGATGAATTAACTGGACCGTTCCATTTCTCATCCCTTTCTACGTTCTCATAGGTAGGGTCTCAGTGTGGTGGACACAAGGGCATCTGTGGGGTAGAGGGGGAAACGACAAGATGTGAATGATGATGCAAAAGCCATGACTTATGTAGTTGGAGGTCCTGATGTAAATATATAATTGTGTCATTTTCATGATTACATAATTGTACTCGTTATCATTTTGGCATCACTGTGGTTTGCTGCAGAGACTGTTGTGCAGAGGTCCACATGGAATGAGAGAAGACACCAATAGATATAACTCATTTCTTTCTTGTCCTACCATCTTCAAGAGTACAGACTCTGGAGCTTCTCCCATAGTCAGGGATCAACATGCATTACTCTAAGACGGTGTTATCAAACCTCGCCAACTCTAAGAAGTGTGGTTTTAACCCCCAGAATTCCCCAGCCAGCTCAGGGCTGAAGTCCATACATCATAGACTTGCCAAAGTTGAAAAAGTCCACAAAATGAAGTGCTGGGCATTGTCACTTTTGTCACCAGATAGTAGAGAATAGATTGATCAGTGCAAATGCCTTTGATACCAAATGAGTCAGCAAAAGATCGGTGTCAATTGTTTGTACATTTAAAATATGGTTATTTGTTTTTGCAAGCCAAAAGCTGATTTCCTGTAATTACTCCAGGGGCTTGCAAACCTGTCAAAATCAGTCAGTGTTACTTAGCTCCTAGCTTTTCCTAATCTTCTTAGAACAAAACAGCTCTTTTCCTCTGGGTTCCCTATGCCCAGGGAGGCAGCGGGGATGAATTAACTGGACCGTTCCATTTCTCATCCCTTTCTACGTTCTCATAGGTAGGGTCTCAGTGTGGTGGACACAAGGGCATCTGTGGGGTAGAGGGGGAAACGACAAGATGTGAATGATGATGCAAAAGCCATGACTTATGTAGTTGGAGGTCCTGATGTAAATATATAATTGTGTCATTTTCATGATTACATAATTGTACTCGTTATCATTTTGGCATCACTGTGGTTTGCTGCAGAGACTGTTGTGCAGAGGTCCACATGGAATGAGAGAAGACACCAATAGATATAACTCATTTCTTTCTTGTCCTACCATCTTCAAGAGTACAGACTCTGGAGCTTCTCCCATAGTCAGGGATCAACATGCATTACTCTAAGACGGTGTTATCAAACCTCGCCAACTCTAAGAAGTGTGGTTTTAACCCCCAGAATTCCCCAGCCAGCTCAGGGCTGAAGTCCATACATCATAGACTTGCCAAAGTTGAAAAAGTCCACAAAATGAAGTGCTGGGCATTGTCACTTTTGTCTCCAGATAGTTGAGAATAGATTGATCAGTGCAAATGCCTTTGATACCAAATGAGTCAGCAAAAGATCGGTGTCAATTGTTTGTACATTTAAAATATGGTTATTTGTTTTTGCAAGCCAAAAGCTGATTTCCTGTAATTACTCCAGGGGCTTGCAAACCTGTCAAAATCAGTCAGTGTTACTTAGCTCCTAGCTTTTCCTAATCTTCTTAGAACAAAACAGCTCTTTTCCTCTGGGTTCCCTATGCCCAGGGAGGCAGCGGGGATGAATTAACTGGACCGTTCCATTTCTCATCCCTTTCTACGTTCTCATAGGTAGGGTCTCAGTGTGGTGGACACAAGGGCATCTGTGGGGTAGAGGGGGAAACGACAAGATGTGAATGATGATGCAAAAGCCATGACTTATGTAGTTGGAGGTCCTGATGTAAATATATAATTGTGTCATTTTCATGATTACATAATTGTACTCGTTATCATTTTGGCATCACTGTGGTTTGCTGCAGAGACTGTTGTGCAGAGGTCCACATGGAATGAGAGAAGACACCAATAGATATAACTCATTTCTTTCTTGTCCTACCATCTTCAAGAGTACAGACTCTGGAGCTTCTCCCATAGTCAGGGATCAACATGCATTACTCTAAGACGGTGTTATCAAACCTCGCCAACTCTAAGAAGTGTGGTTTTAACCCCCAGAATTCCCCAGCCAGCTCAGGGCTGAAGTCCATACATCATAGACTTGCCAAAGTTGAAAAAGTCCACAAAATGAAGTGCTGGGCATTGTCACTTTTGTCTCCAGATAGTTGAGAATAGATTGATCAGTGCAAATGCCTTTGATACCAAATGAGTCAGCAAAAGATCGGTGTCAATTGTTTGTACATTTAAAATATGGTTATTTGTTTTTGCAAGCCAAAAGCTGATTTCCTGTAATTACTCCAGGGGCTTGCAAACCTGTCAAAATCAGTCAGTGTTACTTAGCTCCTAGCTTTTCCTAATCTTCTTAGAACAAAACAGCTCTTTTCCTCTGGGTTCCCTATGCCCAGGGAGGCAGCGGGGATGAATTAACTGGACCGTTCCATTTCTCATCCCTTTCTACGTTCTCATAGGTAGGGTCTCAGTGTGGTGGACACAAGGGCATCTGTGGGGTAGAGGGGGAAACGACAAGATGTGAATGATGATGCAAAAGCCATGACTTATGTAGTTGGAGGTCCTGATGTAAATATATATATATATATATATATATCTCACTTGGCAACATAAATTTTGGGCTCCATTGTGGCTGTAAATCTAGGACAACCTGTGTAATATTTCATTTAGCACTATTCATCCTGCAGTAGCAAGCTTGTTCATTCTGTTTTCTAATATTCACTGGAAGTAAATATAAAGCTACTGTGAAAACTAGGCGCATGTCTGTGAATTTTGTGATATTACATTTTAGTTTGGTAGATGAATACAATCCATTATCTTTAATCATGAGTCATTACCATAATGTTAGTATAATTTAATTTGGATTCTTGCACTGAGAAAAGAGTTGGACCTGATAGCCTGAATGGGCTGTTTCCAAGTCTATTATTCAAGGACTGTAATTCTAATCAAGTTGAATTTGGTTATGGTTGCTAAGAACAGCTTAGACAAGCCTACTACGCTGTAAATTTGTGTTGCTGCTTGGAGAATTCTGGGGTTCAAAATCCAAGCATCTTAAAATTGCTGAGGTTGAGAAACGATGTAGTAGACAGGGAGGGCCAAAAGAGTAGGAGATTCAGAATAGCTAGTTACCAGGTCTTACATTCCCTATTTCAATATTTCAATGTTTCAATTTGAAACATACTCCTCAATGGAGAAATTAACAGGATATTCCTACAACCATTTAAATATGAACCAGCAGTATGCAGCAGCTGCCAAAAAAGCCAACACAGTTCTAGGCTACACAAACAGAGGTATTGTATAGACTCACGATCACGTGAAGTGTTAATACCACTTTATAATGTCTTCGTAAGGCTACACTTGGAAAATTGCATCCAGTTTTGGTTGCCACGATGTAAAAAAGATGTTGAGACTCTAGAAAGAGTACAGAGAAGAAGAGCAACAAAAATGATTAGGGGACTGGAGGCTAAAACATATGAAGAACGGTTGCAGAAACTGAGTATGTCTACTTTAATGAAAAGAAGGACTAGGGGAGACTTGATAGCAGTGTTCCAAAATCTCAGGGGCTGATACAAAGAAGAGGGAGTCAAGACAGCGGTGAAATCCAGCAGGTTCTGACAGGTTCTGGAGAACTGGTAGCGGAAATTTTGAGCAGTTTGGAGAAATGGTAACAGAAATTTTGATAGGTTTGGATAACCAGCAAATACTACCTCTGGCTGGCCCCAGAGTGGTGTGGGAATGGAGATTTTGCAATATCCTTCCCCTGGAGTGGGCTGGGAATGGAGATTTTGCAGTATCCTTCCCCTGCTACGCCCACCAAGTCACGCCCACAGAACCGATAGTAAAAAAAATTGGATTTCACCACTGAGTCAAGCTATTCTCCAAAGCACCTGAGGGTAGGAAAAGAAGCAATGGGTGGAAACTAATCAAGGAGAGAAGCAACTTAGAACTAAGGAGAAATTTCCTGAGAGTTAGAACAATTAATCAGTGGAACAACTTGCCTGCAGAAGTTGTGAATGCTCCAACACTGGAAATTTTTAGGAAGATGTTGGATAACCATTTGTTTGAAGTGTTGTAGGGTTTCCTGCCTAGGCAGAGGTTTGGACTAGAAGACCTCCAAGGTCCCTTCCAACTGTTATTCCATTCTATTCTAATTCATACTGATTCCAGATAGACAGGTCCAAGTAGTACCTGCTCTGGAGGTGGGTTTTATTTTATTTTATTTTGGTAGCAAGAAATAAATAAATATAATATATATATATATATATATATATATATATATATATATATATATATATATATATATATATATATATATATATATATATATATATATATATATATATATATATATATATATATATATATATATATATATATATATATATATATATATATATATATATATATATATATATATATATATATATATATATATATATATATATATATATATATATATATATATATATATATATATATATATATATATATATATATATATATATATATATATATATATATATATATATATATATATATATATATATATATATATATATATATATATATATATATATATATATATATATATATATATATATATATATATATATATATATATATATATATATATATATATATATATATATATATATATATATATATATATATATATATATATATATATATATATATATATATATATATATATATATATATATATATATATATATATATATATATATATATATATATATATATATATATATATATATATATATATATATATATATATATATATATATATATATATATATATATATATATATATATATATATATATATATATATATATATATATATATATATATATATATATATATATATATATATATATATATATATATATATATATATATATATATATATATATATATATATATATATATATATATATATATATATATATATATATATATATATATATATATATATATATATATATATATATATATATATATATATATATATATATATATATATATATATATATATATATATATATATATATATATATATATATATATATATATATATATATATATATATATATATATATATATATATATATATATATATATATATATATATATATATATATATATATATATATATATATATATATATATCTCACTTGGCAACATAAATTTTGGGCTCCATTGTGGCTGTAAATCTAGGACAACCTGTGTAATATTTCATTTAGCACTATTCATCCTGCAGTAGCAAGCTTGTTCATTCTGTTTTCTAATATTCACTGGAAGTAAATATAAAGCTACTGTGAAAACTAGGCATGTCTGTGAATTTTGTGATATTACATTTTAGTTTGGTAGATGAATACAATCCATTATCTTTAATCATGAGTCATTACCATAATGTTAGTATAATTTAATTTGGATTCTTGCACTGAGAAAAGAGTTGGACCTGATAGCCTGAATGGGCTGTTTCCAAGTCTATTATTCAAGGACTGTAATTCTAATCAAGTTGAATTTGGTTATGGTTGCTAAGAACAGCTTAGACAAGCCTACTACGCTGTAAATTTGTGTTGCTGCTTGGAGAATTCTGGGGTTCAAAATCCAAGCATCTTAAAATTGCTGAGGTTGAGAAACGATGTAGTAGACAGGGAGGGCCAAAAGAGTAGGAGATTCAGAATAGCTAGTTACCAGGTCTTACATTCCCTATTTCAATATTTCAATGTTTCAATTTGAAACATACTCCTCAATGGAGAAATTAACAGGATATTCCTACAACCATTTGTTCGGTGACTGTTCAAAATTACAATGGATCTGAAAATGTGACTTATGACTGGTCTTCACACTTACAACTGTTGCAGCATCTTCAGGTGATCATATGATCGGAATTCAGATGCTTGGTAACTGGCATGTATTTATGATAGTTGCAGTGTCCCGAGGTCATGTGATCACCTTTTGTGACTTTCTCACAAGCAAAGTCAATGGAGAAGCCAGATTCACTTAACCATGGTGTTACTAACTGATCAAGTGCAGTGATTCACTTAACAGCTGTGGCAAGAAAAGGCAAAATAGGGCAAAATTGTGGCAAAAAAGGGTAAAATAGGGCAAAATGCTTAGCAACAGAAATTTTGTACCCAATTGTGATCAAGGACTACCTGTATTTTGCACAACAATGTGCAAAATTTAGGGATTGACGGTGGCAATAAAATCAGCATGAAACAAGCATGCCAGGTTTGATACAGGGAGGGAGTCAGTGAAGACTGACAATATTAGGCAACTGGAAAGGAGGGAAAGAGCCCTTTGGGGACTAGGGCAGAGGTGGGTTTCAGCAGGTTCTGACCAGTTCTGGAGAACCGGTAGTGGAAATTTTGAATAATTCAGAGAACCAATAGTAAAAATTCTGTCTGGCCCCGCCCCCATCTATTCTCTGCCTCCCGAGTCCCAGCTGATCAGGAGGAAGTGGGGATTTTGCAGTAACCTTCCCCTGGATTAGGGAGGGAATGGAGATTTTACAGTATCCTTCCCTGGAGTGGGGTGGGAATGGAGATTTCACAGTATCCTTCCCATGCCACGCCCACCAAGCCACACCCAAAGAACCGGTAGCGGAAATTTTGAGTAGTTTGGAGAACCGTAAATACCACCTCTGACTAGCCACGCCCCCATCTATTCTCTGCCTCCCAGCTGATTGGGAGGAAATGGGGTTTTTGCAGTAATCTTCCCCTGGAATGGGGAGAGAATGGAGATTTTACAGTATCCTTCCCCTGCCACACCCACCAAGCCACGCCCACCAAGCCACGCCCACCAAGCCACGCCCACCAAGCCACGCCCATCTATTCTCTGCCTCCCAGCTGATTGGGAGGAAATGGGGTTTTGCAGTAATCTTCCCTGGAATGGGAGGAAATGGAGATTTTACAGTATCCTTCCCTGGAGTGGGGTGGGAATGGAGATTTTACAGTATCCTTCCCTGGAGTGGGGTGGGAATGGAGATTTTACAGTATCCTTCCCCTGCCATGCCCACCAAGCCACGCCCATCTATTCTCTGCCTCCCAGCTGATCAGGAGGAAGTGGGATTTTGCAGTAATCTTCCCTGGAATGGGAGAGAATGGAGATTTCACAGTATCCTTCCCTGGAGTGGGGTGGGAATGGAGATTTTACAGTATCCTTCCCATGCCACGCCCACCAAGCCACGCCCCCATCTATTCTCTGCCTCCCAGCTGATTGGGAGGAAATGGGGTTTTTGCAGTAATCTTCCCCTGGAATGGGGAGAGAATGGAGATTTTACGGTATCCTTCCCCTGCCACACCCACCAAGCCACGCCCATCTATTCTCTGCCTCCCAGCTGATCAGGAGGAAGTGGGATTTTGCAGTAATCTTCCCTGGAATGGGAGAGAATGGAGATTTCACAGTATCCTTCCCTGGAATGGGGAGAGAATGGAGATTTTACAGTATCCTTCCCCTGCCACGCCCACAGAACCGGTAGAAAAATGTTTGAATCCCACCACTGGTATGTTTGCTTTGTTAGTTAGGCTAATCTGAGATGGTGGCTGTCTCATAGTCTTCTCATGTCTTTAATGATTAAATTGTTACTGTTCCAGTTCTCCCTAAGTACAGGTAGTCCTCAATTTACAACCTTTTGTTTAGTGACTGTTCAAAGTTAGAATGGCACTGAAAAAAGTTTCTTACGACGGGTTTTCACACTTACGACTGTTGCAGCATCTTCATGTGATCATATGATCGGAATTCAGATGCTTGGTAACTGGCATGTATTTATGATAGTTGCAATGTCCCGAGGTCATGTGATCACCTTTTGTGACTTTCTCACAAGCAAAGTCAATGGAGAAGCCAGATTCACTTAACAGCTGTGGCAAGAAAGGGTAAAATAGGGCAAAATGCACTTAAGAACTGTCTTGCTTAGCAACAGAAATTTTGGACCCAATTGTGATCAAGGACTACCTGTATTTTGCACAACAATGTGCAAAATTTAGGGATTGACGGTGGCAATAAAATCAGCATGAAACAAGCGTGCCAGGTTTGATACAGGGAGGGAGTCAGTGAAGACTGACAATATTAGGCAACTGGAAAGGAGGGAAAGAGCCCTTTGGGGACTAGGGCAGAGGTGGTATTCAGCAGGTTCTAGCCAGTTCTGGAGAACCGGTAGCGGAAATTTTGAGTAGTTTGGAGAACCGTAAATACCACCTCTGACTAGCCACGCCCACCAAGCCACGCCCACCAAGCCACGCCCATCTATTCTCTGCCTCCCAGCTGATCAGGAGGAAGTGGGATTTTGCAGTAATCTTCCCTGGAATGGGAGAGAATGGAGATTTTACAGTATCCTTCCCTGGAGTGGGGTGGGAATGGAGATTTCACAGTATCCTTCCCTGCCACACCCACCAAGCCACGCCCATCTATTCTCTGCCTCTTGAGTCCCAGCTGATTGGGAGGAAATGGGGGTTTTGCAGTAACCTTCCCCTGGATTGGGGAGGGAATGGAGATTTTACAGTATCCTTCCACTGGAGTGGGGTGGGAATGGAGATTTTACAGTATCCTTCCACTGGAGTGGGGTGGGAATGGAGATTTTACAGTATCCTTCCCCTGCCACACCCACCAAGCCACGCCCACAGAACCGGTAGAAAAATGTTTGAATCCCACCACTGGTATGTTTGCTTTGTTAGTTAGGCTAATCTGAGATGGTGGCTGTCTCATAGTCTTCTCATGTCTTTAATGATTAAATTGTTACTGTTCCAGTTCTCCCTAGCCAATACTCAATCCTAGCCCTAGTCCTTTGGGCAAACACTTGTGATTGGCCATGCCTATAGTGGCAGCCATTTTGTGAAAGGATCTGCCTCACTTTGTACAATATAACATGGAGAACCTGAGTCAGCAAAGAATTTCAGTGGAAGCAAATCATTGATAAATGGAGCAAAGTCTCTCCGGATTACTAATCGTTATCAAAGGGGATCTTGCTAATCGACTTCTCAGAATAAAGTATAGTCCTTTATTATTCCTTAACATTAATTTACTACCTATCTCCCTAATCTTAATTGCACCCAGCCCCCCTCCCCCATGTGCTATTAAAATTCATTAACTTGAAAGCAAGCCTCAAAGTTCAGAAACTTCAGCTGGCAGAGCCCTTCAGCACTTCTGTAGTCAAATGAGAATATCAAGCGATAATATGAATGTGTCAGAAAGGTTGCGGGTGGGGGGAAAGCTGCTTGTTCGCTTGTTGAAAAAGCTGTGGTAGCATTGTGGCAATGTTGCAGGATTTTTACAACTCTGCAGTGGGGTTGGGTGTGACTTGAAGAAGATTTGAGAGCTGTGGCAGTGATAAATGGATAGCTCACTCTTGAGAATGAAGGCCAACTGTATGCAGCAGAGGAGAGCCACACCTAGAATTTTGCTTGCATCTTTTCATAGCATCAAGGTGCTCCAGCACCTTCTTTCTTTGCACCTTCTCATTCTCATCTGCTTCTCTGTGTATGGCAAAAGAAGCCTTAAATGATCTTTTGCTGTCTTGGTTTAACAATATTCTTTTCTGACTTAACCCAATAAATCTGGTATGCTTCCTTGGCTGTTTTGCTGGGTGTGACTTGAAGAAGATTTGAGAGCTGTGGCAGTGATAAATGGATAGCTCACTCTTGAGAATGAAGGCCAACTGTATGCAGCAGAGGAGAGCCACACCTAGAATTTTGCTTGCATCTTTTCATAGCATCAAGGTGCTCCAGCACCTTCTTTCTTTGCACCTTCTCATTCTCATCTGCTTCTCTGTGTATGGCAAAAGAAGCCTTAAATGATCTTTTGCTGTCTTGGTTTAACAATATTCTTTTCTGACTTAACCCAATAAATCTGGTATGCTTCCTTGGCTGTTTTGCTGGGTAAGCGGTGACTTAACTCCGAGTGACTGGGATCTGCCCCCTTCCTATTGTCTACTTTAGATTGGGTCCTTCAGAGACTTTCTGGTTTGGCAGCAGGAGAATCCAGTTCTTTCAGTTCAGTCTCTACCTTTGAATTCCCCAGTTCTCCCTAAGTACAGGTAGTGCTCAATTTACAACCATTTGTTTAGTGACTGTTCAAAGTTACAATGGCGCTGAAAAAAGTTTCTTATGACGGGTTTTCGCACTTATGACTGTTGCAGCATCTTCAGGTGATCATATGATCGGAATTCAGATGCTTGGTAACTGGCATGTATTTATGATAGTTGCAGTGTCCCGAGGTCATGTGATCATATGATCGGAATTCAGATGCTTGGTAACTGGCATGTATTTATGATAGTTGCAATGTCCCGAGGTCATGTGATCACCTTTTGTGACTTTCTCACAAGCAAAGTCAATGGAGAAGCCAGATTCACTTAACCATGGTGTTACTAACTGATCAACTGCAGTGATTCACTTAGCAACAGAAATTTTGGACCCAATTGTGATCAAGGACTACCTGTATTTTGCACAACAATGTGCAAAATTTAGGGATTGACGGTGGCAATAAAATCAGCATGAAACAAGCGTGCCAGGTTTGATACAGGGAGGGAGTCAGTGAAGACTGACAATATTAGGCAACTGGAAAGGAGGGAAAGAGCCCTTTGGGGACTAGGGCAGAGGTGGGTTTCAGCAGGTTCTGACCAGTTCTGGAGAACCGGTAGTGGAAATTTTGAATAATTCAGAGAACCAATAGTAAAAATTCTGTCTGGCCCCGCCCCCATCTATTCTCTGCCTCCCGAGTCCCAGCTGATCAGGAGGAAGTGGGGATTTTGCAGTAACCTTCCCCTGGATTAGGGAGGGAATGGGGATTTTGCAGTATCCTTCCCCTGGAGTAGGGAGGGAATGGAGCTTTTACAGTATCCTTCCCCTGGAGTGGGGTGGGAATGGAGCTTTTACAGTATCCTTCCCCTGGAGTAGGGAGGGAATGGAGCTTTCACAGTATCCTTCCCTGGAGTGGGGTGGGAATGGAGATTTCACAGTATCCTTCCCATGCCACGCCCACCAAGCCACACCCAAAGAACCGGTAGTAAAAAATGTTGAAACCCACCACTGGTCTAGAGACTGCACACAAAAGTGCACAGGGCTTGCCATTAACTTTTGGCAGAACTTAAATGGGTTCTGGAAGCCATGAAAACAAGCTCACCAGACTATGAAACCAAGGCATTCACAGAAGTGGGTTAACGCCTCTCCTCCCCTTTTAAAAATATGGGTTGCTTATTTGACTGTGACATTGCAGCCATCCCTGATGGGCAGTTCTGGGGCCATAGATTGTTCAATTGGTTCAAGGCATCCTGCTGAAGTGGAGACCTTTAATCTAGGAAAAGTAACCCTCAATGAATATATTACTGAAACAACATAAAAATACATTACATTGTATTTTAAATTACAAAATTAAAAAACATGTATATAAAAGCCAAGACTGCACTGTAAAAATCCTCTAGTGTACATAAATAAAGAGAGGGGCATACAAAAAGAAATATTGTTGTACAATCAAAACAATCTCAAGCTGATATGGAAATGAGGCAAATGAGAGTGGAAAACTGAAAGCAGAAATGGAGAGAAATTCATCAATTTCTGGGCAGCCTAGCATCTTTTCTCCTGGGTAGCATCATGCAGAATTTTTAAGAAAATGTAATACAAGAAAGTGATATATAAATCATCAATCATTTGCCACAGGCACTACTATTGCCATGGACAATTCTTTGCTTTTCTGCTAATCAAATTATCTGGTACCTTCAACATCAAAAAATGGATGAACCAGGAAAGATTCTTTCATGGGAACACAGCTCTTTCTTGTTTGATTTTTAATTATATCTTCTAATTATATGCTAATTCCTAACTTTTTAGCAGTTTACTTCGTATTATTTTATTTTACTTCACTTTAGCTATTCATTTATTCACAAAAATAACAACACAATAGACAAAATAAACACCCCACAATGGCAAACACAATGCATAAAGTCATCATTAGACCATAATTAAAATATGGTTCCCCAATAATAATCAACTAAATGTTGAATGCCTGTTTAGTAAAGAATGGTTTTTAAAAAGGTTATTCTGAATGCCAAGAGAGAAGTGTCCAATTTTACCTTTGTAGTCATTATATTCCATAATATTTGGGCAACCACTGAGATGGTCCACCTGGTGACTTGAAGCTCTTGCACATGTCTCAGAGACCTGGAGTTTGAGTGGACTTTCTCTAAGTGTCCTTAAGGTCAGGAGTGGGTTCTACTTACCTTTACTACCAGTTCGCAGTGGGATCACATGCATGCACTTGCTTTGCTTGCGCATGCTTGCTTGTTTCTGCGCATGCGCAGAAGCTTCCTGATGATGCCAGGGTCGGTGGGAGGAACTTTCCCTGGTTTTACTTCTGGTTCGCAAGAACCAGTCCAAACTGGGGGCAATCCACCACTGCTTACAGTCCATGCAGAATCATGGCCTCCTAATTTCTAGAAGGTGTTATTTTGCAATAGTGGATTTCTCCTGCTAAGAGCCTGACCTCTGCATTCTTTATCACTCATAGTTTCTGAGTCATCTTCAAAGCACATTTGAAAATGTACCTAAGCACATTTTAAGAGCCTGAACATGTGGTGATAAGAGTGTGAATTTCTGTTGCCAATACTTCCTGATCTAGGTAGGGCATACTAGCTAAAGTGGAAAAAAGTCTCCCTTATCTACAGACTCCATATGCTCCAAGTAAGAAGCATGAAGCCAAGAGCCCCCCCACCCAATCACAGACTTGCTCATTCAGAGGGAGAGCTATCAGACCAGTGACCATAATGGATATTTCTGGAAAGACTAGATGTTTACAGAAAAACCCCACCTCTATCTTACTACTAGGGTTCAGTCTGAACTTGCTATTCACTATCCAATCTCTCACAGCCTACATCCTTCCAAATCTTTATTTCCTGGCTTATGCTAGTCATCTGTGCATTGATGATACTTCACTTAGATAAACAAATGACTTCTCTCAGCATTTTATATAAATCATCAATCATTTGCCACAGGCACTACTATTGCCATGGACAATTCTTTGCTTTTCTGCTAATCAAATTATCTGGTACCTTCAACATCAAAAAATGGATGAACCAGGAAAGATTCTTTCATGGGAACACAGCTCTTTCTTGTTTGATTTTTAATTATATCTTCTAATTATATGCTAATTCCTAACTTTTTAGCAGTTTACTTCGTATTATTTTATTTTACTTCACTTTAGCTATTCATTTATTCACAAAAATAACAACACAATAGACAAAATAAACACCCCACAATGGCAAACACAATGCATAAAGTCATCATTAGACCATAATTAAAATATGGTTCCCCAATAATAATCAACTAAATGTTGAATGCCTGTTTAGTAAAGAATGGTTTTTAAAAAGGTTATTCTGAATGCCAAGAGAGAAGTGTCCAATTTTACCTTTGTAGTCATTATATTCCATAATATTTGGGCAACCACTGAGATGGTCCACCTGGTGACTTGAAGCTCTTGCACATGTCTCAGAGACCTGGAGTTTGAGTGGACTTTCTCTAAGTGTCCTTAAGGTCAGGAGTGGGTTCTACTTACCTTTACTACCAGTTCGCAGTGGGATCACATGCATGCACTTGCTTTGCTTGCGCATGCTTGCTTGTTTCTGCGCATGCGCAGAAGCTTCCTGATGATGCCAGGGTCGGTGGGAGGAACTTTCCCTGGTTTTACTTCTGGTTCGCAAGAACCAGTCCAAACTGGGGGCAATCCACCACTGCTTACAGTCCATGCAGAATCATGGCCTCCTAATTTCTAGAAGGTGTTATTTTGCAATAGTGGATTTCTCCTGCTAAGAGCCTGACCTCTGCATTCTTTATCACTCATAGTTTCTGAGTCATCTTCAAAGCACATTTGAAAATGTACCTAAGCACATTTTAAGAGCCTGACCTCTGCATTCTTTATCACTCATAGTTTCTGAGTCATCTTCAAAGCACATTTGAAAATGTACCTAAGCACATTTTAAGAGCCTGACCTCTGCATTCTTTATCACTCATAGTTTCTGAGTCATCTTCAAAGCACATTTGAAAATGTACCTAAGCACATTTTAAGAGCCTGACCTCTGCATTCTTTATCACTCATAGTTTCTGAGTCATCTTCAAAGCACATTTGAAAATGTACCTAAGCACATTTTAAGAGCCTGAACATGTGGTGATAAGAGTGTGAATTTCTGTTGCCAATACTTCCTGATCTAGGTAGGGCATACTAGCTAAAGTGGAAAAAAGTCTCCCTTATCTACAGACTCCATATGCTCCAAATAAGAAGCATGAAGCCAAGAGCCCCCCCACCCAATCACAGACTTGCTCATTCAGAGGGAGAGCTATCAGACCAGTGACCATAATGGATATTTCTGGAAAGACTAGATGTTTACAGAAAAACCCCACCTCTATCTTACTACTAGGGTTCAGTCTGAACTTGCTATTCACTATCCAATCTCTCACAGCCTACATCCTTCCAAATCTTTATTTCCTGGCTTATGCTAGTCATCTGTGCATTGATGATACTTCACTTAGATAAACAAATGACTTCTCTCAGCATTTTTATATAAATGTTCAATAGCATATGGAGAAGACACTCCATATTGGAGCAACCACAGGTTTGATTGCTCTGCCTCTATTACTACCAAGTGGATCTGCCTATTGAAGGAGTTGAAATGCTCTAAAATGGTTCCTTCAGTTTCTCAGCCAATGTAGTCAGTTTAAAAGGATAATAACAATAGCAAAATGCTGCTACGTTCGCATGGCCACAACATTCTGTTCTTGTTTTGAATCCTGACTGAAATTCCTATATCACTGCCTTCTCACAAAAATTCACTGAAAAAAGAAAATTGGAATCTGAGTATATGGAGTGTGGTTTTGCTTAGAAGAGAGATGGTCTCGAGAGAGGAGGCACCACTGCCTCTTTCAAGACAAGTAGTATCTCATTTCCCTCAGAGAGGTATCAATCACTTTCCAGCTCTAGCTGCACATATCGCATCTGGCAACCTGGAAGAGCCAGAAGTGGCATGAATCCAACCCACAAGAGGCAAAGCTAATATTACTGAGCACCTTATCCATGTCCTCAGGTTCCACAAACTCAAAAGAATATTGTGAAGCATCATCCCTTCTCTCCTCACATAACTCTGTCTAGTTGAGCATTAAACCTAAGAGAATAAGAGTGACTTTATCCTTAAAGAAGCCTGCAACAACAGCAGACCAGCCTGCAGACAACTTGTCTTCCAAACCTATCCTAAAAGAATAAGATTTAGCCTGAGAATGGATGCAAGGCAAGAACTGGAGGGCAGAATGAAAATAATACACATGCTACTTACCTGGCAGGGGAATACCTTGATCACGAAGAGGTTTTCCCAAGGTGAAGCTCATCCATTGCACTCCGGGTGTGCTGACCCCCGCGATTTCCCCAAAATAAAATATAAATAAATAAATAAAAAAAGAAAAAGAAAATAATACACATGCTCTGCTGTTCTTCTTGCCAGCATATAGGTCCAATTAAGGTATAAAATCTCATTCTTTTGCCATTGTTATTACAGGCATCTTTTAACATGTTTCATCTCTCATAGCTCTTCAGAGAGCCAGGGAGTGGCTTGAGATTGTTGACCAGAAGGAGAACTTGTGGGAGAAATTTCATTCAGTACTTGTCTTCTTTATTTGTATATAGCTTCCCTTGTCAAACCACTGACTCTAGGCAGCCACCACATATATAATGGAATTAGTTCTCAGTTGTAGTCGTTTGTACTTATGTGTGTGACACATAAATACAATTTGTGTGTGTGTGTGTGTGTGTGTGTGTGTGTGAGAGAGAGAGAGACAGACAGAGAGAAAGAGAGAGAAAGAGAGAGGAGAGGGAGAGAAGGATAAAACTCCAGTAAAAACAAGTTTGGAGAGCAAACCACTGCCAAAAACTCCAGTATACATAACATCTGTTATGGAGGGATTTACAGAGTTACAGACATACACACACACAGTATGGTACTTTGATTTTATTAGGTGTGGGATTTCCAAAAAGGCCATGTTTGTTTGGAAATTATATTGGTAATTACTCAAGGGGCAAAATTGTTGCATGCTCAAAGTCTTCCAACATGCAATAGAGGACAGATAAGAACAAGTCAAGGTTTACAGCTATAACATAATTATAACTAAACCCTGTGAGATGATAAGATCATGAGAAATCAGCTAGTTTTCTAGAGTATGTCAACCCTAATGTGTGGCCGCGTGTCGGGGCTGCCACTCCGGTGTGTGCGGAGGTTCTGGCAATGCAGCAGCTCCCATGGCGCCCTGGTGCCTCAGTTTACCACTCGGCCACCAAGCAATATGAAGATCCCTCTTCCTGAGGAACAGAAGAAAAGGAAAAGGAGAGGAGGAAAGGAAGGAGAAAAAAGAGTAGGAGAGAAGGTTAGAAAGGGGGGAAGGAGCGAGGAGTGGGGGATGGGAAGGGGAAGGAGAGAAGAGGAAGGATAGGAGAAAAGAAGAAAGTAGAAAAGGAAGAAGGGAGGGAAGGGAAAGAGAGAAGAAGGGAAAGAAGGATGGTTGTAAAATAAGGGAGAAGAATTGGTAAAAAAGCAGTCCCGAATATAAATACATATATATATAATTATATTATTAATTTTTTCCTTAGGATGATGAATTAAAATGAAAAATTAAAGAGTTTATATATGAATAACAATGGATAAGAGACTGTACATTCATAATTTGTTTATGTGAAATAAAATAAAAAACTTTTTTTAAAAAAGAGATCCCTCTCAGATACCTGACTGAGCAGCTGTTGAAGGTGGCTGAGAGGCTGAGAGTTACAGAGAAGTTTGGAAATGGCTGTAATGATGACTAACTTGGAGAGGCTTGGAAATGGCTGGAATGCTGGCCAATCTGGAGGAGTGGCCATTGGGCTGGGAGGGTGAGGGAGTAATGCCTAACTGCGATATCTAATGGAACAATGATTAATAAGTAGGGAGGAGCCGGGTTAAGGGTCACCTGGGTGATAAAGCTTTATAAGGTAGTGGGGAGCACAAAGCATTAGCTCCAACAAAATCTTCCTGTATTATTTTATGGATGTTAGTTCGTGCTGGTAAAGGATTCAAACCATAATTTGTGTGTGTGGCGTTTTCTTTATACACCGGAATCTGACAGTTTGTTAGAGCTCACAACGACTACCATGGCTGAAGGTACGGTGCCAGGGCTGGAGGCTGCAGACTTGGAGGAATCCATGGCAGCCACAGAGGTTACTGTGCTGGAGGCTGTGGAGCCAGCAGTTCCCACAGTAGTAAGACCAAAGAAACCGCCCGGCCTTGGGGCAAGAAAGGCCAGGAGGGTTTGGACTCTGGGTAGCATGAAACATATGAGTTGCTGAGGGCCCTGGGACTGGGGGACTGCCAGGCTCAACAGTCTGCCGGTCAGCAGCTCACACCTTCTGGGGTCCCTTTCTCTCATTAGAGGGAGAGGAGGATCTCAGATGACGACTGGAGTTACTTCACAGTGGTGGACAACCAGACGTTGGATGTTTTACAAGAGATGTTTGGGGCTATGGGGTTTAGGGGCGCAGGCCAGACCAGGGACTGGCAGACATCCACGACAGAGGTTTATCCTCCACAGGAACAACACCCTCTAGGTGCTGTGGCCAGACAACTCTGGGAACCCAGGGAGGGGCAAGGATATGAGAGACAAAGCCCCCTGGGATTGCAGGACCATAGGCCCCGAATGGACATGGCATAGGCAAGCTGAGTGTTGTATGCCTTGTGGGAGGACACAGAGGACTCTCGGGGCTATGGGGCCCCAGGCCAGAGGTGGGTTTTAGCAAATTCTGACCAGTTCTGGAGAAATTTTGAGTAGTTCAGAGAACTGGTAGTAAAAATTCTGTCTGGCCCTGCCTCCATCTATTCTCTGCCTCCCAAGTCCCAGCTGATCGGGAGGAAATGGGGATTTTGCAGTACCTTACCCTGGATTGGGGAGGGAATGAAGATTTTACAGTATCCTTCCCCTGCCATACCCACCAACCCACACCCACCAAGCCATGTCATGCCCACCAAGCCACACCCACAGAACCGGTAGTAAAAAAAATTTGAAACCCACCACTGGGCCAGGCCTCATGGCACGTATGGCTGCAGGACATGCCCAAGGCCAGCCTTCTGTGGGTTGCTGGGATACATCAGCAATTAGGTCAGCATTCAATGGGAGTGAGGAAAAGGTGGCCCTTTTTATAGGGAAAATACTAAACCACATGGATCAGTATGACCACCTCTATACCTCCCAGTGGGACAGAGTAATGGCCATTACGATGGCGATGGAGGGGAAGGCTGCTGATTGGGTGGCCAACCTGTATGGAGAGCATGCCAATGATTTAGGTGACCTTGGCCTTTTCTTGGCTGCTCTCCAGGATCGTTTCAAGGATACCATCAGAGCCCAGCAGGCAGAGGCAGACCTGTACAGTGTCCAACAAAGAGGACGGCCTGCTAAGGAGTACATTTGGGACTTCAAGCGTCTGGCGGGTAAAGTATGAGGTTGGTCAGAACGCCTATTAGTCCATCGTTTTCGAGAAGGTCTTAACCACTGGGATAAATGAGACTTGCATTATTGTATGTCTTCAAAGAAGATAAATTAATAGGAAACAGCAAAGGATCTGCAGAAAGGAAAATACAGCTCTGGACCATAGGCCATGGGGAAGCAAATGTCAAGGGGTTCAGGTGTTGGAGAATGAGGCAAGAAGGATTTCTGAAGGGGTCAGAATAGTAAACTTGAATATTGTTGCAATAGGCAGGCAGGAAAACATGCTTACAGGCTTACGTGTTAGCATGTAAGGAGTTGGGAAGAAATTAGCAGCTAAACATTGTATATTAAATATTTTCTTAGAAAAAAATAAAGGTAAAATCTGAAAAGTGGGCCAATCTGAAAGAGGTTCATATTATTTTAATTGTTTATGGTTTTAATTTTGCATTACAAAGGAAATTTCAAGAGGCACTTGTCTGTGAGACAAGTGGCCATATTTGTAAATGTAATGAAATAAATAAATTCAAGAACAAGTCAAACTTTATAAAAAATATCCTAATAAAAATATCTGAAATCAAGTGAATCACTG